>NW_009631460.1:19705-31931 GCF_000690535.1 Cariama cristata | reverse complement strand
TTCAGCAGCTGTGCATTTTAAATTGTTCTAAAGGCATGTTATTTTCATGTAAAGCTAGATGTAAAAACAGAGTCTGAAATAAATCCAGGTTGACAAACATCAGCTGTGTAAATTTTAGCTAGAATTAAATTCCATTTGAGCCTGTGTATGTTTTAGCAACGTCACGGGCAGTTCATCTGAACTGGTTTCTCCAGTGTTGATTCCTGTTGTTTTGTATCGCCAGCTTTTGATTGAAAGGAATTAGTTCCTTCCAAACTGACAAGATATTTTGGAAGAACAACTTGTGAATTTCTGGACCTGGTCATCTGGTACTCTGGCTTTTATGTCTGGCAGAGATGTCTCAGATAGCCTTCAGCTATTACCAGATTTCCATCAACCTTTTTTATTTTACTAGTACTTGATTCTGGGAAACACGTACACATATCCATATTACCAGCTATCTGTAAGATCCAGGCACCCAAGCATGCACTGCATAAATCAACAGTGCATCATATGTTCAAATTCAGCTTTCTTCTGTGAATTCATCTGTCTCCTAGTGTCAGTTATCTGTATTGTATATTTTATAATAGAAGAGCTCATGCATTAAAGATCCTTATTGATCAGTCATGATTTGAAGAAACACTATTCGAACTTGGCCTAGAGTTAAGAATAAGTCAGATCAAGGACAGGGCTGGCAAGTATTCAGACTCAGGCACCACAGTGCTGAAATCTGCATTTATTATAATCTGTTCAGATACGACTTCTGCAATGCAGCCAGTGGCTAAGGCTGACCTTAAATCGGAAGAATCCTTGACTGTTGGTCTGTTTCCAAAGGCTTAATCCCTTCTTGTCTTGAATTTCTTTTGTTCCTCCTTATTCCTCCACAGAATTTAATGATATTTCTGCTGCTGTTTTATTTTTCCTGAAGCAGTCCTTCACATCACTTATTGGTATTTTTGCACTTTCTTTTTGAAGTATTAATTTCACTTAATCCTACTTCTGCAGCATTCTGTTTCAGCTGACATGCAAGCAGACTTTGACTTGCGTCAGTGCTACTCTGTCAGTTCAGAGGCAGTATCCCAACGGGATACAAGGCACTCCTCCAAAGAGTCCCAGCTGAACACACAACCTCCACTTTTCTCCCTGTTTCCCTGCGGTTAAAAATTGGAAACTGAGCACAGAAACCTTCCTAACGCTGTCATAACACAGATCAACAGTTTAGTGAGTGTGATGCATTAATTAATGTTACAAAGATTACAAATTAAGAAACAAGCTGAGCTGCCCAAAGTACCCATCGTGAGCTTTGTAGGTAACCTGGCAATGCTTTATTTTATTTTAATAGGTAGAATCTTCAATAGGTAGAATCAGATGGCTGTTGCTGTGCAGGCAAGACATCTTATCCCATTCTGCTCATTTCCGTTATAACGTCCTTGTGTCAATGCGTGTGTCCCATGTGCACTCTGAAGAAAACAGCTACCTTCTCCAGGCTGACTGCACTGAGGAAGAAAGAGGTTACTGTGAGCAGGAGAGGGAGGTTCCTGACCTCATTTTCAGTGCCTGGCCTTCTAGCATCTGGGTTCGGCAATTACAGATGAAAGTCCTTGTGACTCCCTGGAGCTCACACTCTGCAAGTGGGTAGTGTTTGCACAGTCTGATTACACACAGTGTTGTAAAAGACATTGGGATCTTGAGAAATTTAGTAGCTTCAAATTCAAGAAACTCTACAAAGTACATATGAGTTAGTAATTTTCTGAGGATTATGTGTAAATTTATTTCAGGGGCAACAAGATGCATACCTTACCAGTTACCTGCTCTTCAATGTAAAAGAAAAAAAAATACCAAACACAAAGAACCCAGCCCTCTTAAGATTTCTTTTTTAATATAGCCATGACAGCGTATTTTTCTCCCTGACTTATTTCTTGGAAACAGCTGAATCATTTCTTGCTGAAAAGCTCTCCAAAATTTTCAGCCAAAGGCATGGAAAATTTTGATGCAAAGGTTTATAAGAAGCTGAAGTCAAGTTTTTTCTAATGAGGAGTGGCAGGCAGCTGTACAGTACAGAATTCTGTGAGCCCAGAGTATAATACACATATATGAAAACACAACCGTAATGTTAGATTGCCCAAGTGAGTAGAACATGAAAGACTTTTATTCTGAAAAAGGAACATAAAATACTTTAAAACAATTTAATCATTTTTCACTAAAAGTAATTGTGTTCATGTGGGTAAGCAAGGCTAGCCCATTAGATTTGTATGTATTATGGACATCTGACCTTTCCTGTAAATGTGAGCAAGATAACAGGTCTTTGATTTCATCTGGAGTGTCGAGTTTGTATCTGCTTAGTGCTGTGCCTGGAAGCTTTTCTGTTCATAGCAGGCAAGTTGAGATTCCCTATCACATACTCAGTAAGTTTCTGCATTACAAAGGTTGTGTAAATTGAATTACACTAACACCACCTATAGATTCAGGGCTATCTTATTTGCATAACAAACGGTCTTACAAACAGTGTGCATACTGTACACTCACCAATTAAGCTTTCTTTTCAGTCCTCTTGGTCGTTCATAAAAAAAGGGAAGGTTTTTTTCTTTGGTGGTGGTGGTGTAAAGAAAAGCTGCTAATGAAGGAATGATGAATGGTCGGATTGTGTTCCTGTTTGTATAGTTTCACCTTCATTTGCATCAGTACCAGGCACAGATCCCAAGACTCATTTTTCAGTTTTCAGTGCTCCTCTTCTTTGGCCTCTGCCTGCACTAGAACCAACCAAACAAGCCCATTTATCTTTGCGTCCTAGAATACAGAATAGGAATATTTCCCTTCTTGCATCATTGGGGCCTACACGTAGTGGAATGTATACCTCTCCCCGAGCACATCTCCCGTCTTCAGTTGCAGGTTGATTTGGAAATCTGACACTGACTGGAGGATACACAGAGTGTACTGGGAGCAATCACTACACTTTCCCTCAGGAACACTTGGTGCAACATCTCTGAGTGTGTATCCATTTCCCGCTCCAAGGAATGGATCTCATATTTAGTATCCTTGTACAGCAGTTCCCACAGTCTGTTTGGCACTGTAAAGAGAACTCCCCCCCCCCCACCCCCAAAACCAGAGAAAGCACACAAACGGAGTGTCAAATTGCTTACATAGCAAACCCCTAAATGATTCAAATCAAAAGTCTGTGAGTCCATTCTGCAGAGCAAACAGTGGAGCAATCCCTCTTTCCCCATAGCAGCAAATGAGTATACACAACCCACACTTGACAAGCGACTCTTCAGTTCTTTGGTTCTTCCTATTTTTCCTGTCATTTTGAAAATATATCAACTGCCAAAAAATAATGATTATCTTTTTAAAAGAAGAAAAGAATAAATTAAAGAATGTGGCCCTTTGTTTTCTCTATCTGTCCAGGGAACAAGCTTCACTTGATTGAATGCCAGGGAGAGGATAATGCAATCTCCCATTAGGCTTGTTTGCATCTTTTTCCAGGATGACAGTTTAAGTCTGCTGGCTACAGATGGCCTTTGACAACTGACAACACTTGCTGTTATGCCAGTGTATGACTTCATCTGTGTGACACTGCATGTGACTGCAGCTTTCTTCCTCTTTTACTTGCAGAAACTGTTCTCCATTTCAGTAGCACCAGAATAACAGAGGTTTCCCTTGCATAAAAGAACCAGAAGCCTAAAACTGCACTGCTGCTTATGCTAGAAGGCACTGAGAGCTGGAAAAACCAGTATTGTTGGAATCTGTTTGTTGGGGGTTTTAACCACCAAGTCTGAAGTTAACTTGGCCAAATTTGGTAAAGCATCTTTACAGCTTCAATACTTTTTCAAACCAACAGTTTCTAATTCTGTTAAGGTCCACCTGGCCATTTAAGAGTTTCTGTAACATCTATCCCCCATGCACCAGAGTGCTTCCGAAGTAAGGAAACACCAGGCTTTGCAGAGCTGTCTTGTTCTGGTGCAAAGCCTGTGGACCTGTGCTGGAATTCGCAGAAGCAGTTTTTGTCTCCTCTGAGTCTTGGTAACCTCAGGGAATGCTACAACTTGAATGAATGTAGTCATCCATCATCTAGCAGTGACTGGAGTAGGCTGAACTCATTCCTGTTCAGCTTTTTGCTTCAGAAGCAGGAAAAAAAATGTAAGGTTTCTATTCTAGACTTTTTACCACCTTTGAACAGGGCTCACATTTTGCTCTATGGTTGATAGCTATTATCGTTTCCTAATTTTTATTTGATATAAACATGGTCCTAGGGCCTATTCCAAGACAGCTAACTTAATATTGGCTTTAAAAAAAAAGGGGGAAAAAATACTTCAATCTTTTCCTCAACATTTTTTTTTTTTGTTTATTGTTCTAGACAAATAGAGAGCTAAGATACACATACAGTGGTATGGCTCATAGGCAGTGCATACACGTGCTGTCAAAGTAGTCCATCACAGGCGTGGACTGGGGATGAAGTTTAGCAAATATTGGGCCTCATAACAGAAGATGATAACCAAAAAGTTAAATGGTGTACAGGAACAAAACTCCAGTCCTTAAAGAACATAGCGGTGGTGTTATCTGTCAGCACCTGAATTGCAGCTTGCTCTAGCAGACATGGAAATACTTTGAATGCCAGGTGCATGGCCTGAGTCCTGGGACACATACAGTGCAGAGGGGACCACGAGTCTCCCCTCTTCTAGGAAGTTGTCTGTTGTGTCTTGGAAGAGGGGATCTAGCTGCTTGTGGCAGAAGGAAATACTGGCTTGCAGGGGTAAATCAGGGGGCCCAGCTGGAGCAAGGCTTGATCGGTAGAGACAGAAATACTAGGAGTTGTATTTTTCATTCTTTTTTATTTTTAATGGAACTACAGGAAGGCTCCTCTGAACTGTATGGTACAAGCATTTCAAATTAGTCATTCAGCCTTAGCAAAATGATGTGTTTTTCAATATTCAGGGAACAATGAAGAGTATATATAATAATCTCTATTTGTTCAAAGATCACATTTCAAAGATGATCCTGTCTTCATCTTGGAGTCACACTCCTGTGAAAATGCCACTGTCATGAGTCTGTCAAACCATGCCAAAGAATAGGAAAGGGAATGTGCTTATCTGAAAATCGGTTTTCTTTGAGTGATAATGCTCTTGAGTCTGGCCCACTGTCAAAAACTGTGGACAGCCTAGGAGAGGAATAAAAATTAATATTGCAAGATTTGCATTTGGTGTTGTAAGGAGAACCCTGCTTCTGCAGAGCATGAGGAAATTCCATAACAATTTCAGAAGACAGTTTATTAAAATAAAATTTAACTATCCTGGATAAGTAAATTGCCGCAATTAGAGGGAAGTTTTGGAAACAAAGCATTCTGAGAGGTTGGTTCTGTGTCCATACTGTAAGCAGGCTGAATTAGCCCTTGTCTGATGAATAAGTCACAGAATAGGTCTGTGGCTCTCTTGACAAGATAACTCCTTCCAGTATTACTAGTGAAATGTTAGGTTCCCCACATCCTGCTAAGAAAGGGTGAGACAGATGCTGCAGATTTAAAACTTTGACACTTATCCAATCTGGTCATATGGTAATTTAAGAGATGACAAAATAGAGGAATGACACCGACAAAAAGAATTTCTATCCCACTTTCTTTAGTCATGTCACGGACGTGTTAGATGAACAATCAGGGTGACATCCAGTGTGTTGGAAGTGCTGAAGTATAGTTCCTGTAATGTTCTGAAATCCATCATCTCCTCTACCAGGCAGAGTGCTTGATCCCTTCAAGCTGGCAGGCATGTGGCCAGCTAAATGTCATCTCTGTTGTGATGCTCAAACCACCTGTTTCACAGACTCAGCTACCAAAATGTGAATATTATTTCTATAGAGTCTCCTAATGCAACTCCTCTTCCAAAAGACCTTGGATCAAAAAAATTGTGCCCTTGATCCTTGTGACTGTGGATGAATCTGTCCGCTCTCTTGTTTAGAGACTTCAGAACATGTGAATTTTCCCCATGTTTAGCCTGATCTTCCTCTACCTAGTGACTGTGAAGTTGAGCCCTTGGAAAGGACAGAGAAGAATAGCAGCTGCTTGGCTGTGAGAAATCACTTTGGCTGGCAGTTTGTGAAAGAACACAGTCTGTTGACTGGTAGTGATATAAATATTCAGGACTGGATTGACAGTACGCAGGACATAAGCCTACTGGGAATAGTGAAATTGAGACATGACTTCTTTCCTTCTTTTGTACTTCTTTTGTGAAGACGTGAAGGGTGTCCAGCAACAAGTTTCTTTCCTTCCCCAAGATAAGCCGTTAGAGGACAAATCGAACCGAGCGGTGAGGAGTTGTTGGTATTGTTTTCCACTTGGTTTCAACTTCTGCAAACAAAGCTAGAGCTGGTAAGTGAATATGGTTTAGATAGCTTGCTGGACTCTCCCAAAAGTGCTGAGTCTCAAGGCTGCTCATGCTTCTAGGCTGAAGAGGGGCAGCATAAATGACAGAGAGCACTTTGGAGTTGGCTACATTGGGCCATTTTTTTTGGTAGTTCACCTCATCGCCTATCAGTTTGAGGACTGATGCAAAAGATAACTAATTTCAGTGATGGTGAAGAAGCAGCTCTCAGTGACAGTTAGGGGGCTGTATTTAAAAGCTAATTAATATGGTGACATCAGTACTGAGCAATGTTACTTGCAGTCAAATGTGACCAAAGAGACCAATGGTTCTACTCCAAGACATACCCATTAAGAAAAAAAAGCTTTCAATGGCTTTCTAGTATGCATATTCCCAGAATATTGAAACTGATCGTTAAAGCCCTTTTTAGCTTATCCACTTTTGGGTCAGATGGAACCGATATGATTATTCAGAAGGACTCATAATGTCCAGGTGGGATGAACATTAGAGCTAAGCTAAGAAGCTGCAATTTTGCTTATCAACAGACCAAAAACTGCATCAGGTGTGAGATTTTCCCAATACTATAGAATAGGACCTAAGTCTGTTTATTTGTATTGTGTAGTTGCATGTGAAGCAGAACCATTTCATCCATGTACTTACATTTATGCCCTTTATTTCCCCTTTTCTTTTTGGGCAGTTTTGTGTACGCAGCAAGAATGCACCTGAGGCAAACTCTTGAAAATTGTTGGGTAATCTGCAGGCAAAAAGCATAGTAGGGAAATGCATGAAAGGAAAACTACCAGATTGTGAAAGGAAACCAAGACTGACTTTGTGCTTTGTTCTTATTGACACATGCTGTTTCTACTTCACATTCTTACGTTGCTGAGAAACCCTGTCATCTGCAAACAAAAACAGCTCATGCAGTATAGAGCTGAGTGTGTGCAGAATGTAGAGAGGGAGATAGCTGCAGTCAGCCTACAAGGGCTTGCCACATTATTTCCATGCACACAAAAAGTTACGTTTTGGCACCAGATTTACCACCCTGAGAGGCGACCTTTCTGCAGTTAATACATTTTGTGTCAGGAAGTTTTTCTGAAGACTTGACTCCCATATTCTTAAGTGGTAAATAAAAAGCTAACATTAAGTTATGAATTATGTTCCAAAGCATCAGTCAATAGCATATTAAAATTACAGCATGTGGGATTATTGCTATATTATATAGTCCTTTAACCAGGACTCAGGGTTACTGAGTATTTCTCCATACTCTTGAAAAGACAAGTAGTTTTAGTACTAGATTTAGTAAATTTTTGCAGAATATCTCTGATTAGTATTTTACTGAGAATGAAATTTGGTCCTGTAGTATTTTTAACATTTGTTTTCTGTCCTTTTGTGTGTGTCCTGTCATCCCTTTATTAGCTCTCAGGATGAAAAAAGGAGGCTTAGTTGTGGATTCCTTTCTGAGCTGTTCACCAGCATTTACCCAGTAAGGGCTAAGTCTGTCCTTGGATTTTAAGAAGTGTAACCCTGACTAGGAAATGCTAAGACTGCAGGATTATATCTGAAATAAAAATTTGGTCCCAGTAGTGAAATAACAGAACATTTTCTCAGCCAAAAGCTGCTTAGTCAGGCAACCTGAGAGTAATGGACTGGCTATATTTGTATTGCTGCAGTGACACATTGCAAGACTCAAACCAAGAGGGCACAGCTGGCTCAAGATCCCTAATCGAAGACATTCACGGTAATGAAGCATTGTCAACAGTAAGCTGGTGGTAGGCAGATGGCAGTGCGCAGAATGCTGCGAGGGGTCTCCTCACATTCAAATTCCCCATTATATCTGCAGGGGTCTTCTGTCCTTAATAGGGGACTTGTAGTTGGGCTTAATGGGCTCTGACTAATGACTAAAAAGGAAAAAAAAGATGAAGAATTACCTCCTTTGTGATTTTCCTTTCTTTCTTTCACCCATCCTTGACAGGCTGTAAATGGATTTTCTGTAGCTGTTACATTTCATTGGGAAAATCGGCACGGTGTGTTTCTAGATGACTAGTCATTGTCTCTAGGGTTTGTGCTCAGCTTTTGCACTGTAACCGTGTGAGACCAAGAGGTAATGAGACCTTTCGGTTACCAAGAAAGAATTCCTACTGGGGTGTCTATGGAAAAAAATTGTCCCAACGCTGTTCATCCCCAAGGCAGTAACAAGACATGGCTAGCCTCAGTGCTTGTGATGTACTAGGCTCTGCACACTGAGCTTCTGCAGCCGTCGGGACTGCCTGGTTCCTCTTTAAGCAGCTGCATCTGCGCACACTCAAACATGCTGTGTACACATCGTGGAAAGAGAAAAGACTGCAAACCCTCACATTTGTTTTAGCCCACCCTCCGCGTTTTTAGAAGGCTTCAGATTTCCAGATATTCATGATCTAGAATGTATACAACAAACAGCTTTTTGGTTGATAAGGTTAAGAAATGTAAAATTTTAGTTTATCCTTCAGGTTTCGCAAGTAATTCCAACTTCAAGTGAAACTCTGTGGAGCAGGTTCACTGATGTCCTACGTTTGCACTCTGTTTGCAGAGAGCTTGGCATACGCGATGTCACAGTGTTTGTAGGAAGTGTGTTGGGTCAATATTTCACTTTTGAAATCTTGAAAAAAGAATGAGGGAGATTCGTGAACTGAGAATACTGCTGTCTATATAGGGGAAAAAAAAAGAACCTTTATACTTCAATTAATGAAAAAAAATGCTGTCCATATTGATGATATGTCCTTACTTTGGTGAGGCTGTAAGGCCTGCAGGTAAGGCAGGAAAGGAAAACCCTTTTAATATAGGCAAGATTTTTTCAAAGCTGAAGAACCTGAGAAGATTTGGGTTTTTTTCAAAGTATATGGAGTCCCCAAAGAGACGCAGCCATCAGCTTCTTCCAAAGGCCTGGTATGGTTATGCTGCTACACTGTGGTGAAGGAGAGAATGCAGAGATCATTTAATTGGGGATTCCTACCGGGCTGTCTATGGGAAGACATTGCACCAGTGCTGGTTTTAAAAATGTGCTTTGGCAGGTGACAATGTGTGAAGGACAATGGGGGACGGAAAACAGAAACCTGCTTTCACAGAAGGGTAAACGTATAGACAATTCAAGCTACAGTTTTTGTCTTAATACATCTGAAATATTTGAGAGAACTTTCCGTGGCGTGTTTCTTAGAGCTGAGTGATAGCCTGCTGCGTGTGAATTTTTTTAAACAAAACCCATTACATTTGTTAATAGTCCGTGATAAGCTTATTGTCAGTTTGAAGCTCAATCCAAAGAAATGTGTTTTGTTTTGCGAGGAGGTGATTAACTCTGAGCACACTGCAAGTGAGAGAGTTTCCCCTGGCCAAAACTTGAAGTGGCACAACACTGATCAGCTACTTGGGCTCTCACAGATGTGTGAAGTTTTAAAAAGGTGCTATTATAGAGAGCTTATCTGTGGTTTGCCAGCATTGCAAAGGCATTACATGGGTTGGTTAAGACAGAAGAGTCATCTCAGCACTCTGCAGAGCATGACTTAGTATTTTCAGAGCTGAAAAAAGCTTCTTATGACTGCTTCTTCCTTGGCTTATGCTTACATTTCTTTTTTGAAAGGATTCAGATGCTAATGCTTATGGTTTGAAGACTTCATGGATCTAAGAACATAAATGTTGGCAGCCTACATAGAAGGAGTGACATGTAAAAGTTTATGTAGTATGGAGTGATCTTACCTAATCATGAAGACACAAATATTTACAGATTGCACAATGGCTTAAATTGCCTGTAAAGTAACAAAATCTGTAAATCTCTATTGTTTGGAAGTGGTTTCCCAGAGCACTCGCTTTCAATAGGTAGACCGCACTTGATGGAAAGCATCAAACAGCTTCGAGCTGTCATTCTTCCCTACCTTCCTTCCCTTTTCCACCAGGCTGTATCTGTGTGCACAGAGCAGTAGGACTTTTCATTATCATCTCTCTTGGCGCTGAATAAGAAATCCACAGTCTTAAAAGAAATAGTAAATTGACTTAGTTTAACTAGGTAACATATAGAGATAAATTTTATGTTTACAAAGGAAGGTAAGTAGTAGATAGAAAATGAATTCTGCTGTTTACTACTCTAAAAATAAGCCAGAAAGAACAGTAAAGCATGTCATAGTTTAGAATAGTGCCTTGTATGTGTCCGTAAGATGGCAAAGTCAAGCTATGAAGATTTAATGTCTGTTGAACTCAGTGGAAGGATTCTCTAAGGAGTTGGGGTAGTCTGGAGTCTAAGGCTGGGGAACAAGATGTGCTGTCACCTCAAAGCTGTGTGACCTCTTTACTATCCAGCAATGAATTTTATCACTATTTCCCAAAATAAAAAATCAAAATATGTTTCTGTTTAAAAACCATAAAAAGATTAGAAGGTGTTTGAAGGAATCAGGCATAGAAAGATGGAAATAACTGTAGAGGAAAAGAGGAAGATGATGTGGACCAAAGGGAATGAAGGCAGAGAGTGTTGAAGTGAGGTCAGAAGTTGCTTTTAAAAAGTTCTCATTTTGAGGATGTGGATGTATGATTTTTTAAAAGTATTTGACGCCTTCTGTGTAAAGAAAAGAAATTAAAAAAAGGTAGAAGTATTTAGTAAGTCATGGCTAGGGATAGACTGTTGTTCCCTCCCCAGAGGAACTCACTTGGACCTTTTGTTTTATTGTGGGAAGTTGCCAGGCATACTTTGAACTCAGCATTGATGTAGCAATGAAAGTTTGAGCTAGCAGAGAAGGCTACTTCCTCAGAAAATGTAATGACTCAGAAGTGACAGCAGCAGAAGTGATTCCCGGTGAGGATCAGTTACTCAGCATCATTGCGTGACTGGGCTAAATCAGTTCCCTGACACCATTTTCAGAGATCTGCTGGCGAAAGCTCAAACTGGAGAAGGCTCTGCTGGGTCTGTCAAAGGCAAAAACAGTTTGTGAGGTAATATACACTATAGCTGACTGAAAGATGACAACACATTCCAGGTTTGGGGTATTTTTTTTTTAAAGCTGTTGTGTGATGTCTACCTAATAATAGTAGAGAAATGAAGAGGCTATTCCAGGCTTGCTCTTCTGGACTTTGCTCTGTTTGCATTTACAGTTAGTAATTCTGCTTCTCCACAAGAAACAAACATATTAACATGGGCAAGCATAAAAATATAGAAAAATCCAGAAGGCAGTTATGTTCAGTTAGCCTAAATTACACAGGTTAATTAACATAATTGAGCTTTGCTGGTTTATTGCAGCTGAGGATCTGGCCAAAATAAGTATAGCATGTAGCACAATTGTAATGTACCTTCAATTAACAGAAAATTAGAAACACTTGTAATTGCTAGTATATCTGGTAAATAACTAAAATAGACCTAATCATTCACTTCTATTTGAACTCCATCTGTAAGAAGCAATGGCAGATTTTCTGAATCAGATATGTAAAATGACTGTGATAGCTTTTGTTCAGCCGCGAAATGAGACATTTGAACATGGTAAATCACCCAGCATTTTGATAACATGAAATAATGAAGTGGAAAAATGCTCTTAGTACCCTACTAATTGGTTATAATGGAAGTAAATTACCTTGGTTGAAAATTGCTTAATGGACGACTTAAGTTAGGTCTCATTTCTTTGGGAGGTTATTGAAATGTTTATTGCATTGTACAAAAAAAAGAGTGTTGGTCAAAAACTTTGGAAAAAAGAAATGCTCATCAGAATCTTTATTAATGTAGCCTTGATGCTGTGTAATAAGGTAGTCCAGTTTGAATTTGAAAACCACATTTCCAGCAGTGGTACAATTCCGCAGATTGGGTGACTCTAAGAAACTAAGCAATTGTCACCTCTAACCTCTCATATCTGAACATGGATGTTCAGTGTAAAACCACCATACTTATAAAAAAACGC
>NW_009631460.1:0-19684 GCF_000690535.1 Cariama cristata | reverse complement strand
CCCAAAAAACCCCAACAACCAAACCCCAAAAAATGAAACCAAAAAAGTCACCATGACCACTTACGTTAACTGACGGATTAAGTCACTATTGTTAGCTATCCTGAGTGAAATCTGTGTGTACAACCAATGTTAATGTAAATGCTCCTTAAAAAGAGCTCTGTGCCTCTCTCTGTCAGCTTCCACCGTGGGGAGAGTTCAAAAGGAAGGAGAATATCCAGTGGGAGCCTTGGAGAGCAGGGAGACTGTCCAGGGACTTACTGTGTAGGTTTTCTTTTAATCAGGTTTGTCTATTGGAAAGATACCTCCAGCAGCTAGCAACAGGTTTTCCTCTTTTTCAATGAATATAAACAATTCATACTTCCAATAGGAAGTCCAGATACAATTTGATTTCTATCTTTAGCCTAATTCATAATTTTGTTTTGGGACAGGTTCAGGTACATAGACTACATACACAGGATAAACAAAGGAGACAACCAACAGTGCAAAAAGAGCAAGATGTAAGTGCCTGAAAGAAAAATCAGTCTTTTTCAGACAGGCTTTAATTTCATTTTGGAACAAGGAAAGGACAAAAATTATCTATATCTACTATTGGTGGAGGGAGAGAAAGAAAAGAATGCTTGATGCAGCGCGGAAATGAGAAGAACAATTTTAGTCGTATCAGTGAAATTATTTTTTTCAAACAGAAAATACTCAGTTTTATCTATCTCAGCTTAGCCTCTGGCTGCTCCCTTCAGTACTCTCACTTTCTGTGGCAGTACCTTCACTGATAATTTCTACAGTTGAACATTCCACATTTCTTCTTTCTGTCTGGAGATAAATACTGAATATCTTACAGTTCGGGTGGTTGCTGTCCAGGTTAAAAGTGGGAAAGCAATAATTACTGAATTGTTAATTTTGTTTGGTCAGAATTTATTGAAATAATTGTCTGCTTAACTTGCTGCTTGATCTTTTTTATGCTTGAAAAATATTTCAAATTGAAGGATTATATCATGGTGTGTGCATGACTGCTGTGAATCAAGTCCCTATTAAAGGTTTTTACCCATCCGTCTTTTGTTCCTCTTTAACATAACAAATATTAAATAAGATCACATTTCGAAAAGTCTGAAGTTGTGATATCTTTAAATTATACATAAGAGTTCTTGGATTTCTGGTATCGTACTAGGGCTAATTCTGCAGTCCCTTAGGGCTGTACAAAAATAATGGGAGCAGGCATTTCAGCAAGTTCTCAGGGTTAATTCCTGAAATTCAGGTCCTCTCTTTGGAACTAATTCTTTATGCACCCAAGTATTGCTCTTAAGCAACGCTGGCTTATTTCCTTCGAGTAAAATTCACCTGTACAGGTGAGGCTTGTTGAATATTTTTGGCTTCTGTGTAAATATAAAGCAACGTAAATCAAACTAGGCTGTAAATATTTTCCATCGCTGTTGCAATCTTGTTGCTTCAATACACAAACAGTAAAATACAATTTAGGGGATGCTAGAAACATAACAGTAAGATTTATTGAAATATTTACTAGTGCAAAGGCCCAATCTTGGTATCTTTGTAATGATGTAAATTACTAAAGCCTAATGTAAGTATCTGCTAGGTGTGTGAGGCATGGAAAGAAATTGTTTTGCATTTATGAAGTCAAAGAAATATATTTGGCATGAACTGTTTCATAAAAATTTAATAGAGATCACTGCCTGACAGCCTGGGTTATCCTGCGTGTATTAAAGACAATTCCAGTGTTTTAGTATTTGTACTGAGTGCTATCATCTTTTTGGCTGAAGTCTGCAACATTTATACACATGAATTATTTTATTTATGTGAATGCTTTTATTGAACTCATGCATGTAAATATTTTCAACATGGAGCCTTGTTCAGTGTAAATTTTTCAGAGAAATAATTATAATGCCTAATTTTTGGCTCTACTGTAACAGAAATTATAATTTAAACACATATCAGAAATATATTTGTAAAAACTTAAGTGGCAAATAGTCTTTCTAAAATGTGTTTTGAGAAAGGGCATATCACTTACTAACCATTAAGAAGACATTTACAGGAGTGTAAAAACATTGGATTTAAGTACTTTGGGAGACAAAATTTAAATTTTTCAGATAAACTTGTCTGTGTAATCATGCTACATGTATTTAGGAAAATGGAGGAGTTTTTTAATCTGACTACATTTGAAAAGAAATTTATCATAAAGGTTGTGGGCCAAACAAAATCTGGTATCTGTGTTTATAATCCTGTTGATTTCAGCTGGATTGCATATGGTAAATCAGATTTGGACCACTTGACTGTCAACAATTTGTTGGTCTTTTTTCAAAGTCTAGTTGAGATCAAGCAAATTCCTACTGAGGTCACAGTCATACCAACTAATTTCAGACCATGTCAGCCATTGACCCAATTTTTTACATAATAGGGTACTTAAAGGAGTAGATTTTGGTCTTTCTATGGATGCGTGGGAACATTCAGATATATTCTGCCATTGGCCAAACATCTTGGGCCAAATCTTCCATGTTAGTTAAATACATATCTGGATAAAGTTATAAAGTCAGATTAGTACTTTACACTGCTGAATAATTTTCACCAACATAGTAATTGAAATGTGTTTGTTGCCTAGGATTTCCTGCTGCAATAGCTGTCTTACTGAAATCTTTCCGAATACAGAGGAAAAACTACTGATTCAGGTAGGAACATGGATTTTTTTTCTCGAACCATTGAAGTGTAGGCATTCAGAGATGTGCATCAAGTCTTGCAATTCCTATTTTCTAACTGTGCTATATAGCATAAAGGGCTTCAGAAGCATCTTTCTGTGCCAGGATGGAGTTTACTTTGCATGCCTTGCTTTATTAAATGTGAGAAGCAAAGCAGCAGTAGAAATGCCTGGCTGATAAGCTGATGCACTTTTTATCTACTTTGGAGCCTGACTGACATCTTTGAACACTGTTGTATCTAAACAGCTTGAATATGTGACCTCATTCCTTAAATACCATCACTTGAACAGCTCTTGTTGCTAAAATAAAAGCAGTGTTGATTCTCTGTTGTGAAAACTCCTACAGACCCTCTGACAAGTGCAAACTAAACCACACCTTCTTTTACTATGACAAAATGATTGCTTATTTGTAGCAATTACAGTGTACCTGTAGCAGCAATTACAGTGAAGGTATCGCTTGCGGGTTTTATCACATTCACTTTACGTTAACCAGTGACTGTCACAGAAAGCTCTGGCACATGGGATAAGACTAGGAAACAGACCTCAAGGAAAATGATCCCAGAAAGGTAAAGTGGCTGAATAATTTTGTTTTCTTATACTGACAAGTCGTTTGTTAACTACTCCCTAAAGAGAGGGAAGGTTGGAGTTGAGCCAAATTTTCCAGTAAGATAAAAAAGGCCAGTATCAGCTTTCTCATTTTATGCTGTCTTTTAATGCTCAGAAATAAGCCTTCTGCAATGCAGGCCTGTGTCGGTACTTTGTTAAGTATAACCAGGATTTTAAAAACACAAGCTATGCCCTCCATTCAAACACAACTGTGTTTCTCTGGAAACAATGTTTATAAGTTTTTTTCCCAAGAGGTAATATTTGGAAAAGCTGAACTTTTACTGGGAAGCTGAAGTATGGACTGGTTAAAAAGAAGCTTAACATTTTTATCTATGAAAACTATTTTTGTGGAGGATTGACGTGCAAATCCCCTGTAAAGTAAATAAAAAAGAAAAAAATATTTCTTATTTTAGTGAACATATTTATTGACTATTGTTTAAACAGTCTTTTCAGTTAGTTTGAATTTGGTGCCTAAAATAGTATTTTGAAATGCAATGGCGACTACATGTTTGCATACAGTTGTTTTGCAGATGCATTTATGACCTTAGGTGCGAACTCTGTGACTTGTTATGTTTTGTTACTATTGGCAGTATTGAGGCAAGTGCCGTAAAGGCCAAAGGGGTCACAGGGCAGAAGGGATATTCAGGTAACTACTGCATCTTTAACATAATCTAGACCTCTCTCCCCAAAAGCTGGCTATAAATTGTTTTAAATTTTTATTTTCAGAATATAACCTCATTTTCTTAAAGTAAAAACTTTCTTTGTGTAAGTCCTGCTCTTAGGTCCAGTCCAGCAAATCCTTTGCTGCTAAGCACAGTTTTGGATACTAGATAGGGCAGGTTGTGACTATGAAGAGGAACACACGTATACAAGCACTGCAGAATCAAGACCTGTTACTTGGTATATAAACAAATGAGAGTGCTTACAGTTTTATTCATGGATGTGAGGGGCAAAAGAATTGTCCTTGAATTACATATTCCATACAACCATGATTTACTTATTGAAAGTTTTACTGGATTGAAATAAAGGTAGATGACGTGGATTGATTTATACTAAAGAGAGCTCACTATTTTTAATCTCTTCATCCAGTAATATGAATTCCCATCAGGATCAGTGTATGCTCACCACCTGTTTCTTAAAGCTCAGTATTATTTTGTTAAGGGAGAGTGACAACTTTAATTTGTATTTTAATTTATAACAACCAGATGTAGCATTTACATAAAAATAAAGGACTTCAGTGTAACTTTGGACACCAAACCTGCATTTTGGGGGAAAAAAAAGGAAAAAAAAACTAGAACACAATCTCTGTATAACTTTGGTGATCACAGTAGGTTGGACATTTCTGCAGGAGACAGATAGTAGATGCAATCAAGTTGCTAGTTAGCTGGGCACATTTGTGTACCTGCTGGTGAGACAGAGAGGACTCGGGCGAGCCTGTTTGGTGCTCAGGAAGGTGAGAGAATTGCTGCTTTGGAGTAAGCACTGGAGTCGAGATTCCGAAAGGCTATAAAGGTCAAGAGGAAGCACCTTGAGGCCAATATTGAATGTGGCTGGCAACCAGGGTAACTAAGCCACTAAGGGAGTTATGTGCTTACTCTGTCTGCTGCCAACAAAACTCCTGCCAACATCTTTTTGTAGTAGATGAAGTCCATTAATTCTGCATGCATACACATCAGCAGAAAGGGTCTAACGTTACGCGGATCTAAATGGAACAAAACATGGACATGAAGAAGGACAGTCGCATCCGAAAGAGGCAAGGAGGTGTATTGGCAATATTTCCAAAAAGAAAGGAGAAATATTTCACTCCCATGAAGGCACATTGGTTGTGTGCTGGACCAGAGATTCCTAGGGCTGAGAAAGAGCAGTATGAGATGTTGGAAAAGAAATGCAGAGTTTAAATTGTATCTAGATAACACAGACATTGTTCGTATTGCGTTAATTTGCAGACTTCTTAACACTCCGCATACAGAGGAGTCAGGTGCACCAACAACGCACAGAAGTGGCAGATGGAATAGTGGTAATGATTTTTAATTACATCCTTCTGATACTTGGCACATGAATGAAATTTAAGCTTCCTGATGGTTTTATTAGATCCATAAGTGAAAAATTTACAGATTGAAGGAAAGAACTGAAAATGGTGCTGTGAGGAGATCTATAATGAGTGATTTAGTGAAGCAGTTAAATCCACTGTAGAGAACAAACTGTTTTTAATTGGAAACATTGGACAGTTTAATCTTTCTATCAAATGTTCAGAGGAAATCAAATACCCCGTTGTATAAAAAGCAGCTGGGACACAGGGAGAATGGCACTTATATCAGTGCTCTGTAAGAGGTCAATGACAATTTTAATTGATGCTATTTCAGTTCTTGTGGTATGGTGGTAACTAGAATAGAAATATCTGAACTGCTTGTTCTTAGAAATATGTGGACTTTATTCAGGGGAATCTTCAGCTTATAATCAAGTACAAAGATTAGATGAAATCTGCAGATACAAGAAAATCGGTGCAGTTAAAGATTGTTTTATGGGTACATCCCATTCCATTAATTTCTGAAAAATACAAGGAGTGCCAACATTCACTTGTTTTCAAAGACACAGTTAATAGTTAAGCTAGATATCATTAAAAATGCATGTTGCACAAAACCTGGTACACAGTTCTAAAAAAAATATTATAAACAACAATTGCTTTAAAGATTTCTTTTTTTTGATTTTTTAGACTTTACAGAGCCCTTTTATTGCTTTTTCTTTGTCAGCCTGAGCTCACAGCATGGTCCTACTAAATCAGTCTCTTGATTTCTTTGGTGTCAGTGTTGCATACCATCCCAAATAGAAACTGTATTACTAAACTAGTGGGAATATCGGCTCAAGTTTGAACAATAGCATTATTCCCAGTTTGGTTTTGCTTTTTTCAAATATACAGAGGAAGATTGCTGTAGGGCATTAGAGACAATAACAGGAAACAGAATGTAACTAATTTTGGAGGTAGAGTATTTCTAAAGTTTTATCTGTGAAGAGACCTACTGTCATTCTTTTAAAAACAAACAGAAGAAATCTAGCTTTTGTTCTTTGCTATGGGCTGAAAGCTTGTAGTAGGGTATTGGGAAGTATTTTTTAGCTCGTAGTATATGGGTATGTGAAGAGTGGGTGATCTTTTCACCTCTCTGGACTAAACATCGGGAAGGTGGACTTTGGGAGTCAGACGGTCCCATCCAGTTCCACGTTTCTGTGATGTATGGTGAATTTGTATCAGACTTTAGCTTGGAGTGTTATTCTGCACAGAGGTATCTTCTGATACTATGCTTTTCATGTAGCCCGCGTTTCATTTAGTTAATTTTGAACCTCTTAAGCCTAACTACAGCAAGCCAGATTCTCAGCTAACATGTCTAATTCCCAACAGTGTGTTGATTTCAATGAAGCAGCCTGAATCTATACAAGCTGAGGATCTAATCCAATAACTCTTTGCATAAGAAGGTTGGATCTGATTTTAGTGACGATTCTCTTAAATACAGAATATGAACTCTCTAGAGCTAATCTTTACCCAGGTTGGTAAAAATCAAGGATCACTTCATTTTTCCCAGAAGCAAATATACATTTGCATGACTGCATACATTTCTGGGGTTATCTTTTGAAAACAGTACAGTCTACCAATGTCATTAACATTACACAGCTGCGACAAAGTCCTGTGGTATTCTTAGAATGAGGTTGTGCTCCTTACACTGCAGAGCTGCATAGAAGAAAAGCTCCCTCTGGAGAAACAAGGGGGAGATGATTACTGCAAGGCTGCTGGGTGCCCAGAAAGTGGCCCACAATCCACAGTTCTCAAACCGATGCAGCAGGGTTTCAGATCTGTTCTTGTGGTACTTCAAACCCTCGTGAGCACTAAGGATTATATTAATATTGGTAACTTTATGTTAGGACACCAACTTCTTGTTAAGTGTCCTTTTTTCCCCTGCTAGTTGTGGTCTATGTTGCTTTCCCAAGATCTTGTCAGTTCAGTTTACTTGTGTTTCTCACTTCATCACACCAGTCTCTGGGTTTGAAGTGGTTATACTGGAGTCATACTAACTTCAGCTGAAGAAGTGATGAGTTAAATAGCTGCATCTCTTGAACTGTTCATTTCCAAGTTTGAATACCTTTTGATTTTTTTCCCCAACCCTATTGTGCTTTCTAGGTTTTAGGTGTAATCCTTCCAAAATGCTTTAATCACATTAAAGGTTTAATCATAGTAATGGTTTTGCTTATTACTATTATTATACATTCAAATGTCTTTTCAGCTTTTAATTGTGGATGGGGTTTTTTTGCTTAATAGTCATTTGAGGATGAAATCTTAGTCTACAAGAAGTTTAATCCAAGTGGTATTCATAAATGCAGAGACTCAAATTTGTTATTATTCATTAAATGAACACATGGTTGTTTCAGACTATTGTCTAACTTAGGGTAACATCTTCCTATTTAATATCTTTATACAATTGGAACAAGCAGAATGGAAGGTCAAGCTGTAAAGTTAGTCCTCGTCGTACTAAAAACACTCTAACAACTGCCTCTTGATTTATCTCACACCAGATTTTAATTCTCTTGCCTTCAGATACACATAAACAACTGCATTTTACTGTAGTAACACTTACGTGCACATGCCTGAGAGAAAAATTGGTCCTTAGAAATAAGTTTTGAATGAGAAGGGAGAGTAGAGAATAATATAAGCTTAAATGTATATCTAAAATAACAGAACTGAGTCAAACTATAAATACATTCAGTGCAGCAAGGTAACTTGAAATTAATTTTTTGTTGTTTTTCTGCCTCATCTATTTTTTCTGCTTGTAAGGAGGATTTTATGCCCTTTCCTTGCTTCTGTCTTCAATTCAAATAACAGAACCAAATCAAACTATTAATACATTCTGTGCAGCAAGGTAACCTAAAATTACATTTTTCACTGTTTCTCTGCCTCATCTGTTTTTGTGCTAGAAAAGGGGATTTCTTGGCCTTTCCTTTTTGTCTTCATCTCTTACAATTTCTGTATATCGGGCTCATGATTCACTTCACTCTTTTTCTCCTAACCCTCTCAGGTCTGGCCACAGGCCACTCTTTCAAAAACGTAGGGATACAGATTCCATTTTGTTCTGCCTATTTTCTTTCTTCTCCAGCTGCTGCTGACTGACACTGCTTGGCTTGTCCTCCCATCCAGACTGCAAAGCACCAGGAGCTTGCTCAGCTATCATTCACAGTTTCTGTGCACAAATTCCCACCTTTCTTTCTTGCCATTTCAGTCTCTTCCCCACACAACCATTGCTAACAAGCCCCAAAACTCCTAGCTTCAGTATGGCATTGCTCTTCCTGAGAAAATGACTTCATTCAGACACACGGACAGAACAGCCAGCCGTTCTCCATGTTTGCTATATTACACGGCCATTATTTTTGGAAGAGTACCACACAGCTTATGGCAGCATCAGAGTTTCTGTGTAGCAGCACTGAGAACACAAATGCCCAACATTATCTCTTGCAGTAATCTCCTGGGTTCCTTATGCAAGTATTGCGAAACTCCAAACCCGCCTATCTTGTCAAATCCCATGTGACGTTGCCCCAGGTGACATGGCTACAAACACTGCATACACATATCCCACGCGTGTATGTGTTGCCAATACTCAGAAAAGATTTTAAAAAAAATCAGTGATGGGCTGACACGAAGCCTGACATGAAAAAGAATAAACAGAAATTAAACTGTTCTGTATACTGGGCCATTAACTTCATGGGCATAATGATTCTTCTGAACTTCCGCAGTGTGGGTTACCTGCAGTGCTTCCAGCTGACGTGTTTGGCCTGTCTGTGGAGTTGTGAGAGATCTGATGGAAAAAGGAAAAAAAAAGCCCATCCCGGCAGGAGGTATTTATAACACCTATGTATCATACAGGGGCTGTGATCAGGATTGTAGGTTCGTTGTGTTACGCTCTGTAAATAGGACGTTATGTAGTCTTTGCCTTAGAAGCCGACAACAGAGGAGAACTCACAGAAGTGTGTGCAATTAGCTATAATATAACATACAGTGCCTGTATGTGCTATCGGTTATATTCTGGCCTGCTTATGTATCTAAATTTAGTATTATGGGACGCTATTCTTAGCTGACAGAAGATAATTTTTTACCTTTTTTTTTTTTTCAATGCACATATATATTTCCTTGCTTGCTTCTAGCTCAGTCTTTCAAATCCAAGCAAATCCAAAACATCTGCAAGAGAAATCAACTAACCCATGTGGTAGGTAGCAAACTGACTGCTCTTCTTCCACTGACCTCTTTGGTTTGTTGTTACCTCATTTTTCCAAAACACTCCCACGCCACACTTCTTTCATCCACCTGTTGTATTGTGTTTCGTGAACTGTGTGTAGGAGGAGTTGACTTCTTAACATGCCAGTGCATTGCATAATGCAGTGAGCCTTGGTACTTGACTGGGAAGCCTAAGCACTCCGTAGAGTAAACATGAACCTAATTAAAGCCAAACAGCCAGTCAGGCCAGAAACAATATATTTTGCCTTTTTTGTTCACATTTTGCATATGCATTTATACATGCATACATATAGATGACACATACAACTATAAATGCATAAATACTTTGGCTGAAGGAATATCCATAATTTGAACTGAAATTTCCAAGCAGAGAAGAAGATAAAATCCCTAACACAGTGTGTTTAAAAATTACATATTGGTAGGAATGCAATAAAAATTTAAGTGCCATTCAGTTGCCATAAAATGATCTAAAATTGAACCAATGTATGACATACTATGTATTTATATGGAGGCACCTGATTTCATTGTTAAAGCTGCTCAAATAGCACTTGCTATTTCTGAAAAATATGGGAGATGATATCCTGTACTATTTTTAGGAATAATACATTTATCTTTATTTGGTTGCAGTTAGATGGATGCTATAGAAGAAGTAAGAATTAACCAGTCCTGGGCTGTTTTAGTCTGAGTGATCTAAAGTTAAGAGTTTTAAATTGTGCCAGTTGCCAGTGCTGGTCTTTCTATTTTGTGGGTCAGCAGCTGGAGGTCTAGTCCAATTTAGTATCGCTTTTTGTCTGCTCCCAGCTGTCTTTCCTCTTATCCCACAGTGGGATACATAAATTACTTTTACAAGTTCAGCATCCTGGGGCAGCCATAGAAATGGATTTTAGGGGGGAAAAAAAAAAAAGATGCCTAAGATCAGGGCAGAGAAGCTGAGTCTACAGAGGTAGTAACCATCACACACTTCACAGAAAAGCCAGGACAGAAGTTTTGATGAAGTATTACGTTTAGTTAATATAAACTGCATGTACATCTTGATGTCTTACAACCTTTCTTTTTGTTATATGCTTAAAGAAAAATAAAGGATACTTTGCTTCAAAGAAAGAGTTCAGTACAGCTATTGAACGTCTGTACAAACTTCAAGCAATAAGAAGGGCTAAACCAGGTCAGATGAGCAGCAACATGGTGACAGTGATGATCTGGTGAGGGGCTTTGTCTAAAAGTGGACTGAATTTGAGGATCCCTCTGAGACAAGGGCAGAAGGTAAGCATGGCGCTTGCATAAGTGCTGAAAAGAGACCACATGAGTGATCAGAGGTACAGCTTACCACCACATCAGTTACATGAGCATGCCAAAGCACAAACAGCCTGTATATGGTCTGTGATCACACAGCTATTGACCAAAATAGAGGAATTCTTAGATTTAACTAATAGGAGCAAGGAGGCTGTCTTCTTACCATCAAAAGAATTTATTTTAAACGGCAATCAATAGGCCTGTTTTTTAAGTTCATTCTTTTTTACTAGGATACTGACAAAACAGTTTTACACTGTAAGAAATCCAATGTGCTGAAAGAATAAATAAAATTGACATGAATTCAGTGGCAGCCTATTAGTATGCACATATTTTTATGCCTTATTAACTTGTTCCTCCTCTAGATTATAGTCTAGGTAAAAGAAATTACTACTGGTGTAGTGTCAAAAAGCTGCTCATCATCACTCAGTGAGGTTGGCTTTACAGCAAACTACACAGTTGAAGCATTAGATGATTTTATTCTTTTAGCAGCAGTCATTTGAAACTGATTTGCCAGGTGATATTTTGGGGAAAAAAAAGAAATTTTAAGGAAGTCATTGTTCTCATGAAAAATCTTGAGTGAACAGGGATTAGGTAAAAATAAAAGTTGAAGAAAAAAGAAATGGAGAACAAAGTAAGTTTCTGAGGGTAGACATCACCTGCCATCTTAGCTCATCTGTATTAGCTTCAGGAAGGTTATAATGTGCTCTGTCGGAGAGATCTGTTCAACATTAAAATAGCACAATGCAAAATTTACAAGAACTCTGTTGAATCAATTTAGTTGGATAAATCTTAAAGACTGCTTGTTCTAAATTGTGATTTTATTTTCTAAAGCTTAAAGTGGGTAAGATTTGGATGAGAAACAAATAACATATATACAGTTAGCTACCTCTAAAGCCAAACTGATTTTTTTTTTTTTTCAATTTACCCAGACATTTCTGCCCAGGCTGTGGTCAAGTTATAGTTATTTCCAGGCTCACACATCAAAACTTGTACTGCTTAGCAACCTGATTCTACCTGATGGAATAAAACCAGTTCATCTTAGCTAATAGCTTGTGCTGATGTAGCAATTTCAGCAGATGTTAGATGGTATCCAAGTAGTCAGTTTTTACTGAAATATGTTAGTTTTTCACAAGTTACAATGAGAAGAGTAAAAACTATATTTGCACTGACAAAAATGTATTTGAAAATAGCTTAGAATAAGTGATACCTGCCAAACATCATGCCCTAGAAAGTCTGAAGAACCTTGATTTCCTTTGGGGAATAAAGTAGCCCTATGTAACTTCTTTTTCATGTGCTATTTTTTCAAGATCTTTTCCTTTTGTTTCTCCTCCTTTTCACAGAATATATCAGAGAGAATTCAGCCTACAATATTTATCTCCCTTTTTTTTCCTGTCCTTGCCAAAACTCTGTCTGCAACTAGGTAGTCTTCACCACAGTTCCACTGGCATGACTCACCTAAAATACATCCCTATCTACAACAGTCAAACTAGTTCCAAAACCAGTAAAACTAGCAAATTCAGGTTTCCTATAGCTTCAGGTCTTACATTGTTTGCATCTCTATCCTGGAATATCTTCAGTCATTCTCACATCTCTTTTATCCTCCTTTTTGGTTTTGCCATCTAGGTAAAAGACAGACACACTTGTGAAAACTACATACTAGCTGATGGCTCCCAAGTGGAATGGGTAACAACCAAGTTCTCCCAGCTCCCTCTCCACAGGAGAGCTCGTCAGCTCTCTGTAATTTAGCCAGCTGTTGATTTTTACAAAACTATCAGGAATTTAATATCCTTGAATTTTCTGCCACGGCCATTGTTAACTGAAATTGTCTAAAGTGTTCCAAAGCTGGAGTGTTTGATATGGGGAAAGGTGAGGGAGTTAAAGGGCTTCAGTGTATGATCACTTTGATGCGATACTGAGAAAGCAGGGTAGTCATGTTGAAAATTTTTTTAGCTGTCCTATCTTTGTCTGACCCAGATAAAAGAAAGAGCTCCCTAAACGCTGCTAAGAAAGAAGGAGCAGTTACAGTCTTGGTGGTGTCTTCCAAAGCTGCCATACCTTCTGTCTTTGAAAGTCAAAAATGCACTGCAACCCCAAAACACCACCATCACTCAAGTGGAGACTCCAGCTGCTGTAGTCTGATAAAAGCAGTTACAAGGGACAAGTTATTAAGCAGTGAGCAAAGTGCTAGAAGGTGATGGGCTGATACCTTTCAAATGTGAGCTGCTTGAAATCAGTACTGTTGCTTCCAGTGCAAACTTTGCCTGTATATTTAAGTTTCATAGTCCCAGTAGCAATGCCATCAACTTTGTCTACAGTAATGGTGAAAATGTTGCTACTATCAGTCTGTTTACTCCTCCGGCATACTTGGCAGCCAAGGGAATAACCCTGAATGTTGGTTACCAGTCTGTTTCTTTCTTAAGTGGGTAAATATCAATGCTGGAAAAGAGCAAAAATTGATTTCTAATTTAAATTATATGCACTTTTCCTTTCAAAAAACAAACCAATTTAAATTCCAAATTATTATCACTTTTATGAGTTCCTAAGTTTTTAAAAAGCTATTAAAATAATGTAGATAAAATACTGTGATTTCAGATAGTTCATTCTTGCTGTTGGAGCTGTAAATTCTAGTCACCGAGCTAGTAGCATCACTGGCTCAGCATCTGGAATCAGAATGGTGGAGCTGCCAGATCAGCTCTTGCCACCTGCATCTTTCCCTGAATATGCAGGGAACATACTTCCCACAGTTGGTTTGTTCAGCTAATTCAGCTCTGTCACTTATACATTCCAAGTTATGAAATCAAAGGTTGAGCAGCCCTGCTTTAGAGAGAGGTTAGATATTCTGAGCCTGGAACATACCATCCAAATTCTAAAACTACACCTGCAACTTGTAAAGTTGTTCTGTCCATGCTGTAATTTGTGATGTAATGAGCAGATCCTCCTTTCTTCACTCCCTGGGAATTGAACATCACAAATATGTCAGTCCAAATGACCCAAAAGGTATTGGGCATCACTGGACTTTCTTCCCTTCACTGAACCCCCAGTCACACAGGGAACAAACATGGCTCTTTCATTACTTTTAATTATAGTGTGTGGGATGTTCACATAAAACAGAGCAGAACTGTAATAAAACCATTTTTAAAAAAGCTAAATATTAAGGCTGAAAAGTTTGAATTAAACATGCCCATGGGTATAGAATTAGGGATGCCACGACCTAAACTTGATATTGCTTTTAAGCACTCAAGTTTAAATGAAAAGTAGGAGGGGAGAACATGAATTAGAAAAAGTAGTTATGATACTACCTTGATCTGTTTGCAAGAGGTATTAATAGAGAGTGGATTTTTTGTGTTTAGGTCCAATGAAGCTGGTGGTCCTTATGTTCCTCAGGAGTGTAAAGTATTATGGCCAAACTGGTGAGTGAATAATTTAATTGTATTCCTTAAAAGTGTGAGGGGCTGAAGAGTAGCAATATTAAACCTGAAGTGGGGAATTACCTGTATTCTGGGTAATTCAAACAATTTTCCCCATTCATTCTAATGCCCTAGAAAATTTTAGGAATGCTCACAGAGAGTCTCAGAAGACTTCACATTCTTGTATGTTGCAATTTTCTACAGTGACCTGATGAATTTAGAAAGTGGTATTAGCAATCATTTAATGTACATCATTCTGCCACATTCCCGTGGCTTTGTTTCCTAATACACTATTATTAATGTGTGAATGGACACATTTGATTCGATTTTGTTATTAATATATTGCATCATTGTAATAACGAAAGGTAAGTCTTTAGTCTATTTTCACTTAAGGACTTTTCCAATTGACTGCATGGTCCCTCAAAGTGTCCAACCCTCATCGCCCTGACTGGGCAGAGAGAAAAAGACTTCAAGGAAAATATTTGTTTGAAATCCACACTATCTGCTTGTTGGGAACTTGTTAGTCCTACAAGTTAAGCAGCCTTTGCTGGGGTCAGTATTTAGATAGGAGGTTATCCAGGAACATGGAAGTGCCACAGGAAATGTTGGAGGGTTTTGCACTGAATTCTCATCTCTCTTCAGTGCAAACAATGTCTTCTTTGGGTGTGGAAGGACCCCACTGCTTAGGGTCCTATATGTCAGTAAGACATAAAATTGACATCTTAACTGTGTATTGTCTGTTAAGACCTAATGGTTCTTTCCAAGGAAAAGAGCAGTCAGGCCAAAATCCAATTAACAGTAGATTCCTGTGCAGTTTTAGTGAGGTGAATTTCTCATGTCACAGTCTCGTTTGCTGGACAGCATTGGCGTTGCTTTAATTCACTTCAAATGCTGGTATATTTTAATGGAGAGCAAATATATTCTTGTTCACTGTTGTAACATCATTTTTAATGTTACTCATCAGCTTTGGTTCCTTTGAATGAAAGCTTAAACAGACCAAGTTGTGGCCTAGGAGGAAATTATCTGGATATAGGAATTTAAAGCTACAGCTAATGGCAACTTTTCACTCGTGGCAGTTGGTGTAATTTAGGGCTGTCCTTAACCTACTCTCATTGATGCAGATGGACTGGCTCAGCACCCAGCTGGCTGGCTGAAGGAGGTTTTAAAGACTGTTTTGTGACAGATCTGAATCAGAATACTGTATATTGACATGGTTATTAGGATATTTACTGTAGAAACGGACTGTTGGGATTTATCAAGATGATGTTGGGGGCATAAAAAAAAAAGTGGAAAAATTGGCTCCATCCAGGTCAGCCTAGGGGATGTTAGAAACAATTCCAGACTAGGGAGTGCCTGGAACACTAAAGAGCATTAAAGGTTTAAAAAGCTACTGTCAAGAAAATGTTAATTATTGTAGAGGACCAGGCTGAAAGTCAGGCCTCACAGAAGATTCTGATAAAGCTGAACCTGACTCAGTTACCGTCAAGAGATGGTAACCCCTCTGTACTACTGCTTTAACACTCTTCCCCTCCATATGCTGTATTTGTATTAATAAACTAAGCAGTGATTTTGTCACAGTATCTCACTACCAATCTTGAAAAGAAGTACAGCAGGTGTTCAAATGAAGACAAACCTGCTAGGTAAATATGCTTGATGCCCAAGACACTGCAGCACAGGCATAATCTGAAAACAAAGGAATGGCAGAGTTTTATCCTTCCAGAGACCAAGACACGATGCCTGAAACCTGAACAATTGTACTCCAAGCTTAAAAGGAGGGACAGAAATCCAACCATCCTTGCAATTTTAACTCCATCTTTTTAAATTGCTATCCGAGACCAAATTTTTTTGGTGTTTGATCCCGCTGTGAAGTGATAATCCTGCATTTGTCCCATCACAATTATTTTCCTAGTCTACAATATGCTGTGATATCATATTACTTCTCTGTAAGATCAAGCAGAAGGTCACAGTGGACAGAAAAAAACAGTACATAGCTATTGTCAGCACTGCTGTGGAAATTCAGAAACACACCAACTGGTGTTTCTCTTTCACATGCTGAATGCTTTTCTTCCTAAGTTCACTATATGAAAACACCTCATGAAAACTAAGTTTGTAAATTAACTTGCCGGATATCTGCAAAGTACTCCCAACTTGTTGACAATCTTCATATAAGAACTGTAAATTATTTTTCTAAAGGGCTAAAAGACGGGGTGTTTTGCAGTATAGTTTCAGTACTGGAGAGCTGTGTTTTCCTCTCACTTGTTAATTGGACTTGCTCAGGCTATCTGGAACTCCCTTCCTGTTTCCCTCCAAGACCTTTAGTCACTTCCTTTCTCTAAATAAAAAACCCCTTTCATTTGTCTTTGATTATGGATTCTCTTTCAAGCATTCTGATAAACTCAGCCAAATTATATATAGATTTTTCCTACTTGTGGATGACCAAAAATCACGGCAGTTAGATATGTTAAAATTAGTTTCAGCGCTGTATCTGTATGCAGAGTTTTACAAATTTTTATAAGGATCTTGTTGCCTTAGGGTATATTTTAATGGAATGTTAAAATTCCATTTTCTTATTTAACCAAGAGATGTGAAAAACAGATTAGCTGGTGAAATTATAAAGACTTTATTCAACCAAAGTATTTTTATTTGCTATACAAAAAAGTGCAGATTTACAATACAAAAAAAAAAAAGTCTATTTACTTTACTGGTATGTAATAAGTGAGTACACAGAAAAGCTGAATTTTCCTTTTAGTAAAATATTTCAGGCCCAGGCATCTGCTGTGAATGAGGTAAAATGCCACTGAAGATTACAGACCTCTATTCATCGATAAGGTCATTAAATCTGGCCTGGTTTTGTTTTTTTTTCCTGAGATAAAAGCCATCACCAGATTGTTACTCATTTCTTAATGCAATTTAGTATATTAAGCTTCTTCAAAGAGTAAGTATCTTCTGAGAATTTACATTACCCAGGACTGAGTGCCCTCCCCGACGTACATTCTCCAAATTGACTAGCTGGTAGGAACAGAGAGGAAGTGTTGTTAAGATTTTCTTTGCGTGCACTTACACTGTGGCAGCTGGTGTAAGACACCGGGTAGACGTAGCAATCAGGAAGTAAAAAGTAGACTGAAGGTGTCAGTTTATATCTTAAATCATGAACCAAATTAACTACTGGCTCGGTGAAGTGGAATTGCTGGTACTGGAGTTACAGCAGAGATGGGCTGTGATCCTCCATGTCAGGACCCACTGTTTCTACCTGATTAAAAATACCATTCAGGGATAATTGACATCTAGGTGAAGTTCAAGGTTGATACCTAAGCTGACTGAGCTGAATGTTGGGTTACACTCTGTTCCAAGTAGTGTAATATAAATTTCAGTAAGGATGATGGGAGCCACTGAGCCTGTTCTGTCTTTATTTATGCGTACGTAGTCCACTGGCTGTAACAGAGCTGTAACAATGAAACTAGGAATAGAATTTAGCCCGAACTTCCATGTTTTATATTTAACGATACGTGGAATTTAATCCATCCACTGCAATGTCCCTTATATCACTGTAAAAAGGGCTGACTTAAAAATATACACCGGTAATTTGTCAATAGAAGATACAAAATCTTTGGGGAAAAGAATGAAGACCTCACAGATTGTTAAGTGCTTATTCACCTGCTCTGAAATTTTTATCTCCATCGGCATAACAGTGTTGCCTTCACTGTATTTATAAAAATACTTTTCCCATTCCTTCTAGTAATTTCTGGTAGAGATAGGGAATATTGATGTCTTTGTACATTCTTGAAAGAAATCTCATCTGGAACTTCCTGTGCCCGAACTGAGACTGGATCGGGTGCAGGGAAAGGCCACTCGGAGGAGCAACGGAAAGGGTGATAGCGGAGCTTCTCTAGCTTTAGCTTAACAAAGCAAGGGCTGGACAAAATGGATTCTTTTAAGCAGGTTAGAAATGAAAATTCAGGGAAAAGAACAATTTAAATTAAAGGGAAAAGTGCGAAAAGGACATACATTGGCATTGAGCAAATGAAGACTGGAAGTTAGAAGGAGGTCTCTAGTTATTTAGAAAATGAGACATTTTAGAATAGCCTTGCCAATACAAATAGCAGCAACAACCCACCCCACGCTCAAAGATTCGGGTTCAGATGGTTTGTGCAAAGAATATGGTACGGTTTTCTGAGACAAGGGAGCACTCAATGCTGGGACCGTTGAGAGTCCTTCCATTCGTGTGTTGTGATCCTGTTTTTCAGAAAGTGACTGAATGCTGGAGATCTAACCCCAGTTTCATGCTAGGGGCTCTTCTCTCTGCAGTACGAAGTGTAGCTGCCCCCTCGCCGCCTCCACACGTTCCAATACACTAAACAGAGCCCACTCGGGAACTCCTCCTGATACCAGGGCATCGGTCGTTCTGCTCAATGGGACAGCTCACCTGAATATCCATCTTTGCGTACATCGCATCCTACATAGCAGAACGAAGTAACAGGAGAGTTGTTGTTTCTTTTCCTAACGTTCTTGTGTCTCACTGAGCTTGCAGTTTGCTTGCTCTGAATGTTTCCACGAACTAATCTCTTACACGTGGGAGAATAAATCATCTGTGGGTTAAAAATCCATAATAATGTTGGAATAGTATTAAATATAGAATTCTAAGTCCTTTTGGTCTTATTGTGGTAGCTATGTGGGTGGAAAGTGCATCCAAATATATGCCATTTTAGTTAAATTAAGCGTTACCCTAAGGGCTTTGGCCAATGCTCCATCTCTTAGCAGAAAGCAGGAGACCACACCAGAGTCGGACACAGAGACAGACACCCATTTTTGCTTTGTGAACAAGCTGCTATTTTTTCCCCGCACAAATTGCATAAGTCCAAATAAATTTTTAAAGAGATGGTTAGATCTCTTCAGATGGCTGGCTTAAACTAATTTGAGTGGTTAAACAAGTTTGTCTCTTCTGAAAATGTTTCCTATTTTTTTTTTCCAGACACAGAAAGTTTTTTGCATCACTTTTCGGTCAAAACTTCCATTCCCCTCGGAGGAAGGCGCTGACTGGCCCCGCTTCCCACCTCAGGGCTGATGTTCCTGCGCGATGCCCGAGGAGGAGGAGCGGGACCGGGAAAGAGCTCCGCAGTGCGGAGCCGCCCGGGATGCCTCGGGACCCTTCACTCACATCCAGGGTGAGAGAAACCGGGTTACGGTTGATCGGTGCCTCGCAGCACAGGTCCCCGAGGAGCCCTATGATACTCTTTTCTTTTTTTTTACGAGCGCTAAGGGTTTCTGGCTGCTGTTTAAAAAAACAAAAAAAGTAATACTAGTCCTAGCTGAGGAAAGTGATGAATCACGACACGCACTCACAAGATGTCTGTCACGCTGCTGCCTCAGCCCGGCCCGCAGAGGGATGGAGGGACGCCCCCCCCGCACCCCGTT
>NW_009631459.1:32738-158339 GCF_000690535.1 Cariama cristata | reverse complement strand
TCTCCTCAGGGCTGCTCTCAATCCACTCAGTGCCCAGCCCGTAGTTGTGTTTGGGATTGCCCTGACCCATGTGAAGGACCTTGCACTTGGCCTTGTTGAACTTCATGAGGTTTGCATGGGCCCACCTCTCCAGCATGTCCAGGCCCCTCTGGATGGCATCCCTTCCCTCAAGTTTGTCAACTGCACCACACAGCTTGGTGTTGTCGGCAAACTTGCTGAGGGTGCACTTGATTCCACTGTCCATGTCGCCAACAAAGATGTGAAACAGCACCAGACCCAATCCCAACTCCTGAGGAACGCCACTTGTCGCTGGTCTCCACTTGGACATTGAGCCGTCGACTGCAACTCTTTGAGTGCAACCATCCAGCCAATTCCTTATCCATCAAGTGGTCCATCTGTCAAATCCATGCCTCTCCAGTTTAGAGACAAGGATGTTGTGCGGGACATTGTCAAATCCTTTGCACAAGTCCACCCACTCAGGATATTGACTCGGTAGTTGGAGCTTAGAGAGATGAGCTAGAATTGTTCTGAGTCGCCAAAAAATTGGCATGGGGAGAGGCTGGATGAGAAAGGATAGAGGTCTTCTCCAGTCATGAATGCAAGACCACACAGGGAAAGGAAATAGTGCATTCTTTTGCTTTCCTTACGGAGTAGCTGAACAAAGTGTTTTCTAAATAACAATCTAAAATGTTGGATTGATTAAGATCTGGTATATGGAGAAAAATATTACTTGCTGTGTTTAGAAAGCAGATATCTAATACTGAAAGGAGAAACATGATTTTCTTGCCTTAAAAATGATACGATAGTTACCTAAAAATAGGTTCCCTGTAAGATGATTTTTAAAGAAAAATATACAAAACCTGTTACAGCTCCAGTAACGTATTTTCTTGTTGCTGCTTCTCTGCATTTAAATTCCACCATTTCAAGTCTTTTAAATGGTATATAAGTCAAGAAATCCAGTATTCTGAGAATGCCTAATGTGCATGAGGATACACATTTTGACAGGGCAGTAAGCAATACTGATTCAGCCAATTCTTCACAAAAAGCAAGTGCAGGAGGAAAAATCTCTCGAGTGTTCTTTCTCGTGTTCCCCATGTTTTGGTTTTACATGGGGAAGGCCGTTTGTGGGTGTGGGAATTACTGGTTTGGGGTCCTGTTACAGCTCCTCAAGTGCTATAAGCATATAGAGGTGACTGAGAATTATTTTTTTTTTTCAATACACTTCAGCTATTGCTGTATAGGAAGGATAAGGCTACCTACCCCTTCAAGTGTGCTCACAGTGAGTGACAGATCTTTTGCACTGTCTGAAAGTCTCAGGCGGATTTTGGAAATCAGAGCCCCTCTCCTTTATCCTCAGTGGATCAGGTCACACTGTACTGACCATCGTATGTTAAAATTCTGTTTAAGTCTTCATAAGCCAGCGAGACTTCATACAGATTTAAATGCAAGAGGAAGAATGGTGTCAGGGAAGAGTTAACTGCCGCCTTCTCTTCTAGAATTTGAATACATCCAGAAGTCCTCCGTGTGCCTATGGGAATTTGGACAGATTTATAGTCAAATGTTTTCTAAACCAACCCTGCTGTCTGAGTAAATAGAATTTTCTGTACACAGAGTTTCAGGACAAGCACCATAACCAATGGAATCAAATAAAATAAATAATAAAATTTTTTAAAGATTATCATTCAGCTTAAGCATGCATGGCAGAAAAGGAATTGATTTAGTTCTCTTCTTTGTAGATAATACACCATTAAGTTGACTTAGAAGCTGGGGCTGGTCCTAAACTGTGAATTTTCATTTTGAATTGTTTTCAATTATTTTCTTTTCTAGATTATTTTGTATTTAAAATTTCCTTTATTTTTATTAACTTAAAAGTTGGGGTCTTTTTTTTTTTTAGATAAGACCTTGCTTTCAACATGAAATATCTTTTTTTACTTGATTAAAAATTAATAAAATATTTGGTCCAAATTGATTTTTTATTTTTTCCCATGATTTGCCAGCAAAGCACAAAAAATATTGTTTGCCAAACTCCAGTCACGAAATATTTAGTACACCGTACAGAAATAGTACAACATGATTTTTATTTTTTTATCAATTTGGTTCCAAATGCATTAATCTTTATATTTCAAGGCAAGTAGCTCCAATAGCTTAAGTGCATGTAAAATACAGTTACAAGGAATAGATATTTCTGTCTTTTGTTTCTCTCATTCAAATTTCATGATCTTGCTAGCTGTATTAATGCTAACAAATTACCAGGCACTGATAGGTTTGGGCTGGGTTGGGGAAGGTGGGGGGAAGGAGGAAAGGTTTGATTCTCAGACCTTAGACACTTGTACTTTTTTTTTTTATCTTAAATTATTAAAAAATTATTTTTAGTGGAATGATCAAATGATTAAAACATCTGGATTAACTCTTTCAACTATACAAGTACGGATCACATTTAGGGGTGGTTGCATAGTGGATTCATGTATTTTCTATGTGAAAGCCTTACAGTCTTCATAAAGTAATCGATAATCATAAGATAGCAGATAACAGATAACTGTAAAAAAATCAACTAAAGTTGTAATTATAAAAGAAAATACAATGGTATACAGAATTCAGTTATTTCAATTTATAGCATCTTCTTCTACTTTTCTAAGTCCTGATTAATAGATCTTCTAAAAAGCGTTAGACATTTTAAGACTGTCCAACTAAGAAAAGATGTTTTGTTGAGAACTCAGAGTTTGGCCAGGTTATCCAGGGTTCAGGTGAAGCTTATGAAAGTGAAACACTACCTCAGCTATTTTTTTTAGGTTTTAGCAATATTATTTCTTTACCTTTTCATCTAAGATTTCTTAGAGATCTTGTTAAAGTTTCACAACTTATTCCTTCATCCCTGCTGAGGTTTGTTGTTTCCCTGTGCATTTAACAAATAAGGTTTTGAAACTCTGGGGGCTGGGATTTTTCTAGGGTATGAATTAAAGAATTCACACTTCTTTCCAAAAACCTTCTCCATAGACTTCCAGCAACTTGTTGCTGTTGCAGCTTCATGTCTTCCTTTACTTTAAAAAGCAAAAATTTGAGTTTTACAGCTGCACACTATTAAGGTAAAGAAAAGAACATGCTGGAAGATGAAAGTTAGAAATGAGATATGCCCTATGACCATGTCAAAACTACTAAATCTCCATCATAAAACTAATCTTTTGCTGTTTTACCCTGAAGCAATAGACTGTGATCTCATTGTGCTTTATAAGCTAAGAAAGGTCAGACCAGCCTCCCCAGTCTTTGGATGAATGAAATCCTAAGAACTCATCTGTGCTTAGGATGATGCTGATTAAGTTAGTGCAGAGACAAACAAGATCTAGCTAGAACAGTTTGAATTTACTTTTCACAGCTGTTTATTGCTGCTTCTCTAGGTAATCATTACAGCCCCCACAGCTGAGGCCCAATAACAGCTTGTGGGAATCCTCCCACTCTGTTTCAGTGCAATCCAGCTGTATTAATTTAAGTCACTGTGGAAGATGGCTCAGGTTAACTCAAACGATAACTTATTAGTGCAGCTCAATATGGTGAGGAACAACTGTTAATACTGAGACCTAAAGCTACTATTGCTACCTTCAAAGTGAGTACTTTATGGTTCTCTAAGATACACTGCTATGGAAAGGTAATGGGAGCGGGAAGTCCTAGGTCATTGCAGATTGTTTTGGGAGATACAAGTCTTATTTTTGAGAGCTTTGACCCCTGAAAACACCACACTGAAGACTTCCTGTGTTGTTAACAGTGCTAGATGCTACAGTGGTTCAAATAGTTTCTTATTCTTCTTTTTGTTATAAGAATGGGTCCTGTCCTTCTCCTAATTTCAAAAAAATTGAGTGAAAAAGAAAACATTTTTCAAGTAAAATTGAAATTTCTTAATTCATATTACATTGGATTATTTTTTCTCTCCATGCAAATGAAAAGCAATGCTGTTTAATAAAGTGAATGAATGGAGCTCATTTCTTTAAAAATAATTTAAGTTTATCTTATGTATCTTTTGTCCATGACTAATGCTAATTTTCTGATCAAATTTGGACTAATACAGTTAATTTTTTGTTTTGTTTGGGGAATATCTGACTTTATATAAATGGGAAATATTATTTAATATTTTGTTCCACAGTACTGCATTCTGTTGATGAATGCTGTTAGACACACCCATCATGATGAAAGTTATCTATGTTGCTAAATAAAAGAGACCCAGGAAATCAGCCTGAGCATTCAATCCCCGTTCATCACCAGTATTTATTTTTTAGGGCAGTCTTTTAATCTGTTTTGGACCTAACTAGCTCTGCCTGATAACCCTAAGCGTTGTGAACACAGGACTTATAAGCAAGAACTTGTTTCTTTTTCTTTTCTTTTCAAACACTAATATTTTTGGATAAGTTAACTGACGGAAGTTATGCAACCAGTTTATTAGACTATTTGTGCATCCGTTTACTAAAATTCAGCTGTGCCCTGTCATACAATTTCTAATCATCTTTTTTCCTGAAGTTCCTGAAAATCATCTCTTTCCTGTGACACTCATTGCCTCTACATATGAAATTATTACTTATGGAGAACAAAAAGGAGGAGGTAAAGCTTTTGCTTAGATCATTTGTGTTGAGTCAGGGACAGATGGTAGCTCATTTGACTCTCACAGATGAAGAAGTATATGCAATCTCTGCAGTAATATCATTACTTATTATTTATTATCTGAAAGAGACACCACGCCTCTGGCAAATGAAGGATTGAGTTGCTGCCAGTGCCACCTTTCCTCTGGCCACTGCTGAAGGACGGATATGTATTTCCCTCCAGGCTATTTTTGTCACTGCTTCCTAGGCAAGGAATCTAGAAAAAGATATCTGATAAGTTTCTCCCATATGATCTGAAAGAATTCTGCAAGATGACCCTTGGAGTGATTCTTAATTCCATTTATAGTGACTGAATTGCAATTGCTGAATTACTAAATGGTGCTTATACATATATATCTGTGTGCATATATACATACATACACACATGAACGCATATATCTGAGAAGCTGCACTTATATCAGGGAAATAAATGTTTTGTAATAGGCACTGTCCCTTTTCTCCTAAACATTTTTTTAAATAACTATCAACAGCAGCATATGATTAACGCTGCCATTCAATTAATGCTGTAGTTTAGAGATGGGTTTCTACTAAAATTGCGTTAATTTATTCTTATTTCTATCACATTGGGGAGAGGGCCTGCAACACTCTGGGGATCACTTTGTTACTTTATTTTGGGGCACTGATGAACAGTAGCTCCATGATCCACCTGTGTGGAAAGTTTAGTACCAATTGTGATTCATAAATGTTATCCTCCTGTTGTGCTATTTTAGAGCAACCGTCAATTCAGATAATTATGGTCCGTTGCTTCTGCTGCAAGCAGACACTGTATAAATCCTTCAGCCAAGGTGGGCTTGTCAGGCTGAGAATAATGTGCAGGTTCTCAGAAAGGATTTATATTCAAGGTCCATTTGGTAGGTGTGTTTTCCAGTTTTTCATTTCTCAGAACTGATGACAAACAGACTAGTTGGTTATTCCTGACCAATGCTGTTCTAGTGGTAGTATGATCGATAATCTGTGATTAATTTAGAGTCACTCATATGTTAGTACTAGGCAGTTTCGACAGCCTTACTTTAAGTATCGATTTCTTGTGTAATTTACAAAAGAGAGGCATACCAGATATGATGATGCTTTGGAAGCAGTTTGCATTCTTCTTGTAGACAACACCCCCCCATCAGAAAAAAGCGCCATGGTATGAAGTTCATTTGAATCAAGTAGTCTTAGCCCTGCTCTGGAACAGTCTTATTTTGTTTCCTCTGTCTTTCATTGATGATGGATTTAAATTCAGTTTAAAAATAAATAAATAAATCTTTCAGCAGTGTATTAACAAGAGTCTGTCCCAGCATCATAATGTACTAATCCCTTGTTACTGCATGTTTTTTTGATTTTACAAGGCCTCACCATCTCAAGGGCTGAGAGATCACAGCATGTTTTGGTTTATTATCTGTTCGAACAAAAGTCCTTTTTCGTCAGCATAACTAAGGGAGTACATATTGTCCTTTGACAAAATAAATGCGTAATATGGTCATATTTTAGAAATAGTAATTTTTTTTTCCTGGGAAAACATATAATGTTAAATTCAGTTTTCTCTTTCAAAAAGTGCAATTTCCATTTAATTCAATAGCATTATTGTGGCTGAAAAAAGATATCTTGGTAGTATATCAGGGAATACAGTTGGAAGACATGGAATTTTATCTGATGGGAATGAAAGATAATAAAAATTGTAGTGGAGAATCCAGGATTTTTGCCCACTAAAACACTGTTTTGGATAATACCTTATATTTGAAAACATCAGACAAACAGTTTGGAAGGCTTAATGAGGCCTAAGGAAACTAGCCTTTAGTACATGGAAATAAATAGTGAGTCAGTTATAGCAAGAAAACGTTCCTCTCTGTTAATTATGATAAATGACTCTTTTAATAGGGGGTTAATCTTCCCTGACATCTTCAAAACTGTGAAGATCTTTTTAAGCAAATAGAAAAGATTTGTGGTGAAAATGAAACTAATTCACTTCCCTTTCTTCCTACTGAAATCATCAAACTGTAAGATATGTTAATCATTTTGCAAAAAGAATTCCCCCTTGGGAAATTTGCTAAATTATATTTATTTAATTATTCAGTTTCATTTGAATAATAAAATTATTTACATGAAGACAAATCATAACAAAACAAAAACTTCTCTAACATTGTATGAAAAAAAACGGACAAGTTTAACTGAAGATCAAAAAAATGTGCTGCTGCTAATATTAAAGACAATGAGCTCATTTTCTGTTTGTTTGGGTTTTTTGGGTTTGTTTTGGTGTTTGTTTTTTTTTTTGTTGGAAAACTGCCCTGTAGGACATGAAAAAAATACAGGAATAAACTAGTTTGGGGTTAAGTTGGTTGGTTGGTTGGGTTTTTTTATCATCAGATATCAAGCTGAATGCATTAGTACCTGTATCCTGCTGTTTTGCTAATATGTGTCAAACTAGTTATATTCCATATAGCACAATACACAATATCACACAAACAGCAGGTAAATATGCAGCCGTATACACAAGATTAAATCAAAATGCGGTATGCAAGGCATCCATCCAAACCCATTGAGAACAGAGATGCATTTAATGTGATCTGTAGAGCTGGCATTTTGAGCAGGAAAAGTGATACATTTTCAGCAAAGATGCATACCCATCTCATGTTGGCCATAACTTGTGACTGTTTTTGATTAGATTTTCTTTTGCCCACTCTTGACCAAACTGAAGGCATCAACCACTCAGCCTTGGTGAGAAGGACTGCTGCCTGCTACAAAGGCTGCTGTATGTTGCTGCAGAAACAGACAGGTCCCCCCGTCAGCAGCTAGTGGCAGGAGGGTGGTAAAAGACTTGACGATATAGTTTTGTGATTATGGTGCTCTCATGAGTGCAACAGTTTTAATTCTTTCCTAGGCGAGAATTTACCCTCTACTTTGACAAACCTGCACATCTCAGGTGATCAAGGCTGTGCCTTGTGTCTGTGTGGCACAAAGCAGGCATGCGCTGGAATGTTACTTTATTTAAAAATATTGTGACACAAATTCCTGTGTTATAATGTTAAGTAAGGGCATACTTCACCCACATTTTGCTGTTCATTATGTATGATATCAACTCTAAGGCTCTGATCCCACCACCATTTTCTGTCTAACATAGTGATAATGTAAAGCAGCACTGCAAGATATACAAACAGTATGGAGACTTTTCGAAGTGCTTGACTTGGGCCATGTTTATTTTAGGACTTTACTAATAGGAATCCTGATCTTCTTCATTGATGCACTGAAGCCTAGCTCCATGTAATTTAGGCATCTGACCAAAATATTTAAGTCAGAAAGCATTTTCGCTAGAATCCCACAAAGTCAATAAGGAGAAAGAGATGCACTTCTAGAGATTCAGATCTTAAATTTCAACAGATTGCAGAAAACTCCATATTGTACAAGAAGTCTACAGAAGATATGTTCTTCATTTAAATTCCTAAAAGGAACATATGTGAATCTGGTACCAGTGTACATTGATCTATTTTGAAGACCTGTACTTCTATCACTTGCAATAACTGAAATAATTTATAGGACTGAACCAAAGGAATTGTGATTTCGAATCACATTGAACATCAGATTTGTGTCAAAATTCTGAAGAAACAGGCACGTTTCGATGCCCCACAAATTATCCTGCAGAAGGATTAAGCTCTCTTACTCATTTACATGTGTGCTCAGTCAAACAATGTATGATGGCCTTGAAAGTATCACTAGTGAGTGAATCGCTAACAGAAGTGTCTGCCAAGAAAGTGTATGTCACATTTTGCAGAACAAGTGGATTAAACCATCAGTGAAATTGTACTTTATGTTGCGGGGTGGGGGGAGGGGTTCATGGAATACATGAAGAAATGAGGAACTTGGTTGTTGATTTCCATCACAGACCCGATATTTTTCTAGTTAGTATCTGTTACGCTGGCAGCTGCCTTTGGCGTTCTTCACATCCCGCTTCTGAGGGTTGGGCAGCTGGGTAAGGGATTTGCAGAGGCATAGGAAAGGAAGCTAAGGGTTATGACAGTGATGACCACAACAGCATGAAAATCCCAGGCAGGGAATTCCACTATAATGTTAGATCATATTTAGTGCTGTTCCAGCATGTTTTTATTTTAATTAGTCCTGCTCTCTTTCATCCTAAAGCAAAGGAAAGCATGGGATTCTGCATTTTGTTTGTTTGTTTAGTCTGCAGAAAATACAGTGAGTGAAAGGGAAACGACAGCATTTAAAAGGAAGATGGGACTGACGGGAAGGTTAAGGAGGCTTTTGTCCTTCAACAGCCAAGGTACTGATGGGTTAACACATTCACCAGGGTATGCAAGTAGAAGTCCATCTGATGGCCCGGTAATGAAATGACATGCAATATTCTATGATTGCCCTCAATTACCCTATGCAGAGGAAGAATTAATTACTAGCATTGAAAAAGTTCACCTTTGTTCCTCATTTCAGGCTATCATTTATACTGAGTGTTTCTCAGGCGATATTAATAGAGGTCCAAGTACTTGATAGCTGGTTTTTTTTTTTCCTTTTTCCTTCTAATGGGGATGATCCTTTTACATGATAACTGTAGTCTAATCAATCAATGGCTGGAGTAAGCATTAAGGTATATACAGAGCATTTTAAAAGTGCTGAACCCACCCATGTACTGTTTGGCACTTTGTTGTCCAGAATTGTAGTACACAGGATGGTTAATTTGATCCATTTGTTTCGCAACACAGACTGCCACCACCAAGTTATTTTAATGTAATGCTATAAATCAACTTGAAGGCTGCATAAAAAAATAAATAAGCCAAATAAAACAACCTAGAAATTCATCACATTTTGTCTGATTTTCCTTGTTGAATCAAGAGATGTGTTTCCAAAGGAAAAAGAATGCTAAATGATCATTACTGTAGGCTCCCTTCAATTCCCAAGTTGCCAATATAGTATTATATTGGTGGAATGAACTGGCTGTTTGCATATGATTTTAAAATACATTCTGTCTGTGCATATTTAGTACAAGTCTAGAAGTATGTGCAGAGGCAGAATGAGAAATTTAAGAAATTACTCAAAAAAAAATTACGTTATGAGAATAATCGTATTCCCCCATGTCATACTTATTTTACAGTGAAATTGACCCTTCATTCAGGTCTACAGGTAGAAGTGATGCTGTAGTAATAACAGAGAGTGTTATAGGAGGTACAGGATCCTAGTGATATAGGAGAATAGAGACTAACATCTATATTTGTTTCTAGACATTTTCTTGCAAATAAAAAAGGCTTAGGAGGTGTGTATCCAGACAATTGTAGATGATACCGAGTTGCACTAAGATTTTTTGTGTACGCTGGTATGACATTCAGGCGCATACTAGGGCTGAAGACAAGTGTGTGAAGAGTAAAGGCAGAGGATGAGAAATCAATTGCAGAGATTCAGTAACTTTGAAATTTCCAGTCCCTGGTGTCAGCTGGGGAGAGCTGGTAGCAAACTGCTAGTGAAGTGAGAGCAGCTTCCGAAATCAGTTGTTCAAATTAACCTGCTTGACTCTGCTGTGAAAGGTACTGTAAATACTCATTCACTTGTGGGAGGAAGCTTCAAAAGCCCTCTGTCTTCTTTCAGCAAAAATCCATGGAAGGAGGCCTCTCATCTATGTAGACACGTATAACGTGTTGGCAGTATCTGAAGTGGTCATTCAAGCTTTCTTTATAGGAAAAGAATAGGCATTTCTGGAGTGCCGTTTCCCTCATTTCTTAGGTAGAGATCTGATACAGACCACTTTAATTGCTCTCTACAAGTTCCTGCTTCTCACTACTTCTAAAAACGGAGCTCTAGAAAACAAAATCTGTTGTAGGTGTCTACAGAGATCTGCAGGTGGATGAGGTAAATCCTGTCTCCAGTAAGTGACTTCTGAGTGCTTCGATCCCATTCGGTGCTAGGTCAGACTGGGTATTTTGAGTGATAACTGAAGATTTAGGAAGCTGATCCTAGCCATTTCCAACAGTTAGAAGATTTCAGCTGAAAACCGTTTAAAATAAGCTGTTTGCCTTTGCACTGAAGGGGACTGGGATATAGCATACACCAGCTATAATCAATAAATGCTTCTGAAAGTATCTCCCATCGAGAAAGCGGTATTTGACTGTGACAGAGTGGGTGGGCATCCATGTCATTTTGGCATATTAACCAGCATATTGTGAATGAGTTCAGGATAGACAGCCAAGTCACCTAATCATGTAAGTGTATTCTTAATTGCTTTCTAAATAAATGGTAGCAACAAAGGTGCTCAGGCAACACAGAAACATAATCAGACACCAGTCACAATGAAGACTCACTCACTGAAGACTAGCTTCATTTTATATATATACTGCATTTTGTCTCTTCTTTAGAAATACCATAAAAGTTTGGGTTTTTTCTTTTTCCAATGACTCAATATTTTCTTCAGACTCTATCTTCTTCCCACTTTCTTACGTTCCAACTTAAGGGACTTCTTTTCAGGAATTTTTTCTGCTGAAGGGGAATTTTTTTTTTTTTTTCTTTTTAGAAAAGTAGAAGGATGTAAAACTAAAGGATTATAGAAGTTAGGCCATGACTCTGGAGTTGAGGTTGCATTTTCACAGAAAGGAGGATTAAAATCCTTCTCTTTCACAGATTACAAATTGAAGTTTTTAACCTAAACTGCAGCCTTCACAGAAACATGATACAGCTGAGGAAAAAGATAAGCTCAGAAGTTGTGCATGGTTTTTTGTTGTTGTTGTCTTCCCCTGTTTTCTACCTATATTATTAGGAAGTTAAATGGGTAAAATATAAACCTGAGACCATGTTAGTTGTTTTAATGAGCTGTGATCTCTGCAGTAACTGCACTGACCACCTTGACTGCTAAACACACTAGAAGCTTTGCTGATCTGCGGCATTTTTAATGGAAGCACAGACTCAGAAAAATAAAAACATTAACCGAAAGAACTTAAATCCTTGGATTTTGTATGCTTGTGACTGAATATCCCCAAAACAGTAAATTGTCATTCTGTACAACAAAGTCATAGGTGTATGTTCTGTTCCTGACTTTACTTGATAAACAGAGAAAAGTTGTAATAGCACAGTTCTGGGCTTAGTGAGAGAACCAGGCTGGCACATGGTTGATGTAAGGATATGTGTAAGAGTAGTGCTAACAGAGAGACTTCTAGCAGAGGAGATATGGCAGGTATCAGCAGAGCATCATGTAAGAACGCTGATGCTGAATGAGTCAAAAACACAGTGCTTTTTGCCTGGGCAATACATAGCATTAAAAGCTTCTTGGGTAATCCTTAGAGTGGGGTGAGAGAAAGGAGTGAAAGAAGAGAAACTGCTTAGATTCACAAAAGCACGTAGCTTGGTGTGGTCGGTCAGTGGAAGCATTTCAGTTGTTCTCACCCTGCTTAGGAATCCAGCAATGCTGAGGCCGGCAGAGATTTTCACAGAAAATCTGATGATGTTAGTGTCTGAATTATTCCTTTTTTAAGACCCCATATGCTCATGGAATGGTAGGAGGCTTTGTAGGATTCAAATGGGAAATAATTTTTTGCAGATTTTTGGTTATGACATCATTATGGCTCACAGGATAAGGAACAAATTTAAAGTCTGGTCCTGAAACTTTAAGCAGTAACTGTTTCTCTGCCCTTCAAGATGAGGCTAAGATGAAACTTTAAGGAGAAATTAAATCTGTCATTAGAACATTGGCAGTATCTGACTATATTTCACCTGTAAATAAATATGTTTCTACATAAACAACCAGTAAGAATAGAAGTTGCTGAAAGAATAGATTTGTTTTCCATTGGTTTTCAGGAATCATTATATGCAGTGAAACATCGCTAATGAATGTCTAATCTCAACACTAAAAAGTTAAATGAGTAAAATCTCAGAGCAGTAAATTGTGGGCTACATTGATTTTCTGACCTGCATACACAGTAAATTTTTCACATTGAGGCTACCCACAGTCTTTTGTTTTCCACTTCTCAGATTTCAGTTTGAAATAATTGAGAGGAAGCTTTCAGAATCTCCTTTCAGAGATATCTTTTGGAGGTGACCTTTGGCTTGGAAGGGACAGATAAAGCAGCTCTTCAAATATCGCAAAATTACATTATTTTCAGGGAACTTCTACTGTTTGACCTAGTAGCTAAGATGGTGAAAATATAGTATTAAAATCAAAATTGTCCAGAAAATCCGTAATTACTTGTTTTTTAAATTCCTTGGATGATGACTGAGGAAGGAATTAAAAGTACAGCCTTCTCACTGAAAAGCTGGGATCTCTCCAGTTGGTATGCTTGCAATCTGTTTGTCATTGACACAAGGGTTCTGTACATAAAGGTTTTGGTCGGGACATAGAGAGGAGTGAAACAAAGGGGAAAAATGGATATCAAGGCAGAAAGCAAAGTTTTGTATGAATGCTTAATTTTTCAAGAGAGGCAGTTACATTCCTTCCAAGATAGCAGTAGTCTTTTTGTGGGGTTTTTTGTTTGTTTTTTTCCTTAGGGAAGTGAGGGAATAATGTGAGTAGTGTGATTTTAAAGGGATTCCATCCCGTTAAAGCTGATAGGAAGATAGGAAGATTTGTGTTTGGTCTTCATACTGCAAATAACCAATTTAAATCTAGCTGCTCAGATCCAGTTCTTTTCCTATGTCTATTTAACTTTTGGGAAAACTTTTGTTTGCATCACTGGCTTAAGATGTGAGTTATGACTAAATTACATGTTTTCAGCACTTTTCAGTCTTCACTTTTCATTGTAGGAAACTAGGCTTCAGGAATTTCTGAGGAAGGTGAGCAAAGGAAGAAATAAAACTAAAACTGAGCATTGAATGCCTTATCTCCATGAGAAAACTCTTTCTTGTTCTGTAAAAAATAGTGATTATTGAGACTTACAGGACATTTTCCATACCTGTACACTCTGATTTAGTGGGAGAGGACACTTAGGGCTACTCTGATAATCAGATTCTTTCTAGCAGAGTTTGTAAATTAATTTAGGGCTTCACTGCCAAAAGGTAGGTTCTTGTCATGGAGTAACTATCCTGTATTGGATGCAAAGTATGATATTGAGGTAAAGACAAGCCGGTGTTATTTTATTCGGAACTAAATTAAGGGAGAGCTCTAAATGCCTAGTAATTAAAAAGAACAGTAACTCTATTAGGAATTCAAAATCAGTTAGTGAGGAATGGTATGTGAGTTGTCCCATGGTAAGGGGGGAGGAAAAAAAAAAAAAGACTCTTTTTTTCTTTAGGAGACAAGACTAGACCACAATGGAAATTATTTTAGTGTTGTTTTTTTTTCTTTAGTCAGGCTGAGCCTACACTGATGCTGATAGCAAAGAATTTCAAGTTTTGGTTAGTACCTCATAATATTTTCCACTGTCTGAGTAAAATTTTCCGCTGAATTAAAATGAAAAATACTTCTTGCAGCTGTACCAACATTGCAGTTGGACTAGATGATCATTGTAGGTGCCTTCCAACTGAAATAGTCTATTCTATTCTATTCTGTTGACTAAAAAAAATTCATCTTGTCTTCTCATGGCGATATCCTTAGACGGACAAAAGCTTGGGGCCTGGGGCCTGAAACACAGTCTCCAGCCTCCAGCAGACAGCAACTTCAGCAGCTGCTAGCAGGATGTCCCTTTCCTTTTGCCACTCCTAGTTCTGACGGAAGACTCTTACAGAGCCCTGTTCCTTGGTTGCATTTGCTATTAACTGTGTTTTTGTTTCCCGATCAATTAATGTCCAATTGATACTCACCTGGTTTTGCACCAATATGAAACGTAAGCTTAAATAGTTCTTTTCCGTCCCTCTCTGAAAAGTTATAGAGCCATAAAACTATAAATGTGTTACTTTCTACATATATATGTATGGGTGTATATATTGTACTTATGTGTAGTGTAAAGCACAAAAATGCGTAAAACATTTCAAGGTAGCAAACTATTTTTACATTTGAAAAATCAGGGATTTAAAACCTGTGCAGTATTTGCATGTTGGGGTATGAATCACAGCTAGGAATTAGTCTGCAGCTAGCAATTAATGGTTAGCTCATGAAACAGATTATGCAGAAGGGAATCTTACCTGTACTTGGTGTTCATGGGTGGCACTTCAAAACTGCCTATTGTGCAGAAACACAGTATTGCTTTCATCTTCGTTAGCTTCTGAAATGTGTATTTTCTCAGGCTCTGATATGCCTCTGAGCCATTTGGACTAAGTCCAGGTAAAATATTTTCAATTCAGCAAATCAACTTCCTGCTGTGGTACATTGTTAGGAAATACTGAAAGGTGCTTTCAGATTTGTAAATAACAATAGATCATATGAAAAATGATTCTTCTATTATAGAAGAACTTATGTAAAAGTATTCATTTCAGTCTTTGGATAGGTATGATGATGTAGGAGAGAGTAAAAGCATCTGGACAGCCTTATTAATAGAGGAAAGAAATCCTACAGGCTATATTGTTAAATGTAAAAGTCACTAGATTTTAATTTTTCATTGAAGATTATCTCAACTCCTATGCTGAAAGTGATGTTTCAGGAACACAGTAGAGCAGACAAAATACATCTGTTAAAGCCATTCCAAAAGGGAAGCAAGAGAAGATGCTGGAGTTTGGCAGCAGACTTTTGAAATACAGAACTGTGCTTAATCCCTGTGCTGAAATTTCCACTGACTGTACTACAGGTCAAGAGAGTCTCAAAGGTGTAAGAAGGTCTATAAGTTTGATAAAAATTATTACACCTGTGAAGAACAGCTATGCCTTTTGAACGCTTTCATAATACTGTTTTGTACTAGTCCTTTTCTAAACTGATGGTGTCATATAAAATAAGGAGAGCAAACCAAAGTGATTTTCTCTTGAGGACACCAACCCACTGGTGAAAGTATTAGACTGTGATCCTATGCCTCCTTGTAAAAAATATGAATTGTCACAACCTCCAGGTGTGAAGTCTTGATGATGTTATTTCAAGCTGCTTTTTTAAAAGCAAGATCCAAGAAAAGACCCAAATAGAATTTGGACAGTATTTAAGTATGTGCCTCCAAAATTGTAATTCTGAAGTTTTGCATGATTTTCCTGCCCTGTGCTTGGAGAAAGGGAGCTCCCATCACATGCACCTTACTTTCTGTCCTTAAACTTTTGTACTTCCACACTACTCCGGATAGCATAGACTGAGTCAGAATTACGAAATGTAGGTACTTCTCCAAATCATTAGAAGTTGCAGTTAATGTTTATTCATGGAGCATCCCTAACACAACCTGTAAGATGGGATTCCCCACAAAATGCAATGGTGATTTCTGTTTCCTTTCATGATACAGAAGGCAGAAGCAGTGGTAGTCGCTATAGCAGTGCTCTTGCTGTGGATGTTTGTAGCTGAAGCACTCTCCCAGAAAAACCTAGCTTCTGTGTTTACTTTGGTATACCTAGGTACAGCTCGGTATTACTCAGGTCATGAGGAGATTGGTTTTTCAATACCAAGGTATTGATGTTTTTCATCTTGAAGCTGTGTGACTGCATAGAGAAATCAGAGAGAGGAACCTATGTACAGGGAGCCTAAGTCAAAGAAAGAACTGAAATTTCAGCCTCTCTTCAGTCCTCAACATTTTCTACAGTGTGAAACATTTGCCTAACTATAGGCTCCTCATGTAATATTTAGTGCTGTCAGATATCCCACTTGATCTCCAGAATTCTTGTACTCTGTCTGCTGGACTTGGCTTAGATGTCTCAAGTGACAGATGAATACTGCCCATTGGATTTGCCGTAGATTAACCTGATAATGAGTAAGGTAATTCGGATATGCATTTTCCATGTAATTTTCCAGAAGTGTCACTTCTCCCACTCTAGGTAGCTGGATTTTGGATCTCTCTACAGACTTTCCCAGGATCCAGCCCTTGGGTCTGGAAAGCCTCTATTCAGTTCAGTCTATATTGCATAGGCCTAAAGAACAGAGAACCCATTATGATCAATTTGCCTACATTTGACGTGTTTTTTAAGGTTTGTCGGGTTTTTTTGAGAAAGAGTAGTTGCTTATACTTAAGAAGTATATTTTAAAGCTAATTACATTTGAGTCTGAGTAGCTGTCATCCTTTTTAAATAAAACACTAGAAATAAACTTGATTTCTATTGAGAGGAACTTTACCACACTGTAACGAAAAGTAGTATGTAGCACCATTTCTTATCTTTCAGAAATGCTTTACCATGATAAACATACAAGAGGTATTCTTTAATTTGGGTACTATTCCTGAATATCTCATTCTGTTGTGGTTCTACGTGATATATTTATTAAAATGTGAAAACATGTTACATGCTAATTTCTTCCTCTCTTGTCCACTTCACTGATCAGAATATAAAAATCTGTGTTGACTTGGAGACATTCTGCTGATTGCTTAGATTTTTCAAGGTAGAGATCACTCAGTGTTACTTTTGGATGTAGATCAAACCAACTTTGGCGCTAAAAGATTTTTTTTATGTTGATAGTGAAGAACCCCTTATAGGGAAGACAGTACAAGAAAATGCTCCCATGTAAAACAACTTCCTTTTGTTTTTAAGTAGGTTACCTCTTCAAAGTTCATTGCATTGTGCTTCCCACCCCCTTAAATGTATTTTTAAGGAGATGAATATGAAATGAAGATGCAGACTGAAAAAGGCCACTGCGAAGCACTTTCTGCTATCATGCTCTTCTTTCGAACAGTTGGTTTGAACCTTGAGAAGAAGAAATACTGTTCTATGTCATTCAAATTGATGAGTATCTCCTTAAAATATGAACTTGCAGCCATAAACTTTTCTTGGTGAGAAGTGAAATACTTTTGATCACTCAGAAATATCAATGAAATGGCTTAATAGACAATATTTTAATTACAGAAGGAAATTCTAATGAGACCGATAGGAAGAGTAACAAGAATTAACTCTTAAAGCAGAACTGTGACAGTTCAGGCCTTCCTTCCCTCTGAGCTAGCTGATTGCATTCTCTTTCTCGTTGCAACCTTCACTCACAGTTTAAGATTTTTTTTCAGTTTTGCTGGTACACAAAGCAGAGTTTAAACTGAATAGACCTTTAGGCATGATCTGGTTTTGCTAGCCATTCCTATTTCTTCATTGATGGCTCCTGCTTGCCATGCCTTGCACTGCTCATCCCTCCACAAGTTGTCCCTGTTGGTGCCTTATGCTGCCCCGTACTCCTTTCTTTGGTGTGCTGGCTGTGCCTTGCTCTGCTTTTCTTGCTCTTCTACCTGCACCACCAAACCCTGGCAGCTGGGCTAAAACTTTTTGTTATGATAGCGCCTTTAAGAGCATATATAGTGTGGAAAATCAGTTTCTCAGGTTACAGGAACATCTTTAGCAACTTCTGTCTCACTCCTATTTCTCTCTAAACTTCACACTCCCGTGCTGAAAACTGGTGTCTTAGAGTAGGTTGACCACTCACTCCCAGCTAACGAGGACCATGTACTTGTAACTGCAAATGTTCCTTCTTCGTAGTAGTCATCTTTTCACAAGACAAGAGCAACAATATATGTCTCATCTCCCTTTTAAGAAACGTGGTTTTCTAACTCCGTAAAGGGGGGATGCAAAATGACCACGTCCTGTTTTATTTTTTTTCATTGACCTCCCTTCTCTCCACCAGAAACCAAGAAAGAGTCCTCCTCTTCTGAGGCTCTTGTCACCTGGGGCGCTCCTGGAGCAGGGAATGTACAGCTGGGTCTGTGCGAAGTGGGGTTTGTGTCAAGTCCTAACCACCCAACTTACACAAATTTCAGATAACTTGCTACTCCACCAGGATCATAATTTGTGCAGTATTATCACTGCTGGTCCAGACCTTCTGTAATTGTGCCTAAAAGAAGAGAGGAGACCTGGGGTTAACACATTTTGGAGACCTATATCAAAATGGAGATCATTTTAAGAACAATGCAAACAAGGTCAGTTTCCAAGTAGGAAACCCTCAAGTTAGAAATCCATAGAATATAGGTGATTTATTTTTTTTTTAATAACTACTGTAGTGTCTTTAGTAAAGGAGGACCACAGAGCACTTGAAAAATAATGCCTTAGTCCCTACAAAATCCCTTTGACATTAATGGTACTGCTGTCCATGGCATTTGCTCTGTAATCATCATGACTAAGGGAGACACAGGTTGGTCCTACCTTTAGGAAAAGAAAGGAACACAGTTCATAAACACATTTTGTAATACACATCTTCACTGTTTTTTTTTTTCTTTTTTCATGGTAGTGATAGCTTTGTATTTTGTTTGACATGCGGCACAGGTTTACAGAGATGTTTCAGATGACTAAGGTTTAACTGATGGAAGAGATCAATTTGGCTTAATTGATTACATTAATAGTATAAAAATACTAAGGACCACTTCAAGGTCTTAATGGACATCACACCTCTGACCATAATTTGCTGCTTGAGCTGTAGCACAGTCTTTACGTGAGATAGAAAGGACCTTCCCTATGCTAGAGCAGTTTGATGCAGTTTCAGTATGTTCTTGTGTCCTGATTTTGGCTGGGATAGAGTTGATTTTCTGCTTAGTAGCTGGTACAGTGTGTTTTGGATTTAGTGTAAGAAAAATGTTGGTAACACACTAATGTTTTAGTTGTTACTAAGTAGTGCTTACCCTAAGCTAAGGATTTTTCAGTTTCCCATGTTTTGCCAGCAAGGAGGTGCACAAGAAGCTGGAAGGAAGGATAGAAGCTGACCCCAACCAACCAAAGGGATATTCCATACCATAGAACATCATATCCAGTATATGAACTGGGGGGGGTTGGCTGGGAGGAGCCAATCACTGCTTGGGGACTGGCTGGGCATCAGTCAGGGGATGGTGAGCAGTTGTATTGTGCATCACTTGTCTTTCTTGGGTTTTATTCTTTTGTTATATCCCTTTTCATTACAATTATTACTATTGTTATTGCTATATTTTATTATTACTATTGTTTGCATTATACTTTAGTTTACTTTAAATCTAGTTATTAAACTGTTCTTAACCCACAAGTTTTACCTTTTTTTCAATTCTCCTCCCCATCCCACTGGGAGGCGAGAGGAGTGAGCGAGCTGCTACTTGGTGTTTGGTTGATGGCTGGGGTTAAACCATGACATCTTGTGACAGTCTTCAATTCCAGACTGTAGGTGTCTGCATTTAGGTGTTTAAAAGTTGGTACCTATATGTGATATTATATCTATGGCCCTGTTTCAGTCAGGAGAGACATAGACCTTGATTTGGTTGCCCTTCTTGGCCATTTATGCCTATTTGAGGTTCCTTAGAGTACCCACAAGATTAGCAGATGTGACAGAATAGCTAGAGCTATGTATAGCATAGTAGCTGTGACATATAATTCATATCCAGAATTACAGTAGTGAGTAGATAATCTGAGATACTATGTGGTTCAGCTACAGTCATGCATTCTTAAAATAGGGGCAGATAAACAGGAACAGAAAAAATGAAATAATTCCTGATAGAAGTAGAGATTGTCTATGGGTGACTGTGTCTACAACATAGCAATAGGAGCAGCACATTTTTGCATCAAGAGTTCTGCAAAACATGAGATAACAAAATACATGGAATGAAAATTAGTCAGTGTCAAGAGCTACCTGAAGTGTAGCAGGACTAAAAGAAATCTGTATTATTGTGTTCCTTGTAATGTACTTTGTTATTTTGTATTTTTGTAAATGTTGTACTCTTATTGCAGGGTATATTTTTAAGAAAATATCATTCTAATCTTGCATCTTATCTTGAAGTGGACTTTTAGTGATTTACCACAACTCAGCATTCTATCCTTGCAAGTTTTCAAATCAACACTTTTAATCATAGTAAAAGAAGAGTGTATCTCTGAATACACTGCCACAGGAGCTCATTTCAGGGTAACTTGGTTAGGTGGTACGCTCTCAAGTTTGACTGCAATTCAGCATTTCATATGGGATATGATGTGCAACTGACAATCCTTTTATGCTGCCTATTTCATAGGATTCTAGCATCAATAGCTAGAAGGGGTTAGTGTCCATTTCACTTCTTTATGTACATGCATTTGAGCAGTATTTAGATTAAAGAAAAAATGTTGATTTTTTTTTTTGCCTTGGTAACTACTGGTTTCCCTCACTCAGGAAGTCTTGCAATTGGTGAAAGGAAGAAAACTGGAATTATCAAAAATAATGCATCCTGAGTGGGTTCAGGTACACTGAGGATCTGTGCTGAAAAGATCTGCATGGAGAAATATTTAGGGCTACAGAAAGATATGTGATAATTTACATATAAATTGATTTTTAAAGGAAAATGTTAGCTTTCAGGAATTTGAGGGAAGAAGCATAATGCAAATTATATTTTGTTGACTGCTGAACAAGCTCAAAAATTAAATTATAAAAAATGAAATTATAAAAAACCAAAGACATTTGGAAAAACATGTTTCCATAAAAGACACGGAAATTAGTTGTTAAAACAATGGGCCTCAAGTTTCAGGACGCTGACAAAAGTATAAGTTCAGAGGCTTTCTTGCCTGTGACTTTTGAGGAATTGGGAGGAAGATATTTTAATACTGGTGAAATTTACAGTGAACAGCATTTTGTTTTCTGTGAAGTTTTAGGATCATTCTTTCTTTTTATAATATATGATAATGTTTAATACATGTGTTCTGGATATGGTACCAACTCAAAAACAAAACTCTCAAGCTCATTTTTTTGTTGGCATTTTCCAATATGTTTCTATATTTAAGGATCTTGATTGTGGCTCTGTTAAATAATGTCTTCTGAAGTACAGAAGATGATTCAGAGGGTATGGTACAGAAAAACTGATATCCCAGCACCAGTCCTATATTCCTTGAGAAATAAAGAAGCGATATCCAGCAGGCTAGCAACCCCTTTTTTCCCTTACTGGAGGACATAATCTTTCCCTGGTCTCACTTTAACACCATGTGCCACATCGTATTACCTCTTCCTGTACAACACTGTAGATTTACTATGTTTAAAAGAGCTAAGAAATGTTATGTAACTAAAAAAATAATTTTTAGAAAAAGATCTCTCACTGCACAGCTAATGTTTGTCAGGCTTAAGTGCTAGCAAAAGCCTTTTCTCCCCCCCTCTTAGGGGAATCACCTTGTTTCAAAAAGGCAGTGATTAAGGATTTAGTCAATGCTGCACCATTTTTTGGCCTGGCATTGCCCCTTCAAATGGACAATGAGCAAATTTTGCTGTTTGATGATCACTGAGAGCAAATGATGGTTTGCCTCAAGGACTTTCTCTCCTGCAAGGGAGGAAGGCAGAACCCAGCTCCAGCAAGCAAGAAGTGGCCGAGCAGCCTCACTGCGGCGGGCTCGGAGAAGATGAGCCATTGCAGGAGTCTTGAGTGAAGTGCACCAGCAAAGCTGCTTCGTCCAGGCCATTTCCCCTTCATGTGAAAGGAGTGAGACAGCCCTGAGATGTCCCATGCCAGTCAGGGGGTTAATGCATATTTTAAAATAAATATTTTTAATATTTTCCTGGCCTTTCTTTCTAGGTTCTAAATTTCCTGTAATTCTTGCTTCTTTTTGACAGCCTCTTGTCCTACATGGCGTATCGCCCTCCCAGTTCTCTCTTGTCTTATCTCCCACTGTCTCCCTCTCTTCCTCCTTTCTTATCTTTCATATGACGCCTTCATGAGAAAAGCTTGATGCCTCTGCCTAGTAACTGAAGCACTTGAACAAGCAGACAAAGTAAGATACTGAAATGGGAATGGGAGTATTTTCCCATGCCCATGGAAATGGGCAGCTCTTGCTGCCTTCTGCCACCACCGCCCCATCCAGAGAGAGGACATGCTGTTTTTTGGTGCTGCTAGTGCAGGTTTTGGTTCTTCACATCAATTTCTGGCCAGCAAGTCCCAGAGAAGCACTTATTTTTTTCCTTCGCTGGAAGCGATGCAATTCTTACTAGGGACTGATAATAACCTGGTTCAGGAGATCCTTGTGATGGGTCTGCAGTTACACTCCCTAGCTCGCCCCTTAAAACTTTACGATTTCTTTCAACTTCACAGTGACATTATAAGAATTTGTTAGCCTAGGACAGGACCTTATCCAGTATTTATATTCCTAAATCAGAAGGAAGGATTAATATTCTGCATATTTAAGAGCTAAGAGTTGGTGTTGGACTTGTACTTAACAGGGAATGTACCTGGGATTCATCACCGTTTCAAACTTTGAAGTGGGAATAGGAATGCCCGTTTTATACCAATCACGAGCTGCTTGCGACACGGTGCTTTTCAGAGGGATTGGAAAATCCTTACAGGACAGTGATATTAACTTGGAAAAATGACTTGTTTTAAACAGATTCAGTCAGGAAAGGTAGTACTAAGAGTTGCAGAGAAATGTGTTTAACACAGTCCAAAGGAAAAACTGAGAAAGAGGTTTTCAGGTGGAGATTGTGACTGGATAAAGACACCTAGCTCTGTAAACAAAGTGATTTTCTGTGCTTTTTGAGCGCTGTGGTGCTTGCAGAAACTCCTGCCATTTCTGAGAAAGAAACAGGACTCTTGAAAGAAGCACTAGACATTATGTCAGTTTTCAATTGCACAAATAGCGTGTAATATTTCCCAGTGTGTAATTGTACAGGTCTTTCTGAACATGACAAGAATTAGTACTTACTGAGTGTCATGAGTGAGTGGTTTTAAGGTTACTCAAAGAATCACCGTCAAAGGTATTAGCAGAAATGGTTTTAATATTAATTGATAGAAAGGCAACTTAACAAAGTTCGATGGCAAGGTTCAGTCTGTTACTTACAACATGAAAGAAACGTACACAGGAAAGAAAAAAGAAAAGGTTAAAATTCAACTAGAGGGGTTTACACAGAGACTGGGAGTAAAAGGGGAAGGCGTAAGGGACACCCTCCCATTGAGTCAGTAGTTAGCAGTAGGATTTAGCAGCACTTTTCATTTAACAGCACTTAATCACTAACTAATTTAACATCTATGAAGCACTATGATCATAACAGTGACTTAAATTGTTATAGGGTATTTGAATTTATTCACACATGCATGGATACAAAGAGATATATATAATATATGTATCAAGATACATATATAAAGGAGTGTATGTATAAAGTTATGTATGTAAGGCAAATAAATGTATAAAAAGCAATAAATTTGTATATATATATAAAGATACAGATGTATAAAGGTATATATGTGTAAAGGTAGGTATACCTGTTAGAAAAATTTCCCTCGAGTTCAGTGAAATATTCACTTCTAATGCCTTGGCATCTCTCAACAGGCCAGGGTTGAGTCTCGAGGAGTGAAAGATTTTTGGCCCAGGCTTCATTGTCTGATTTCAGCAACGATCCTCCCAACTTGAGAGTTCGCAAGCTCTGAGAGCCGTCCCGCTTGAGGGTGATGCTAGTTGCAACCCACTGCGGTCTGGGAGAGCTCAAAGGGTCTTGCTTTAGGACTGCTGTTTGTAGGTTCACGAGATAATTGACTTCAGTCATCAGTGAATTTCCATTCTGGCCACAATTCGAGTTGGTAATTGCTGGAATTGTCAAAATTCCAGTAGCACTGATACCATGTTCAGCTCAAGCTACAATTCAAATAAGGGATGTACCGATGCCTGCTCTTCTCAGGCTTCCAAGTCTAGTTTTGTCGAGTTTCTATTCGTATAAGAGACATACAGAAGCCTGTTTTGTCGAGTTCCCATGCTTGACCAGGCTGACAGATATTGCCGGTACAATCAGTATTTTTCCACCCTTAGCTGTGAGAGGTTTCTGGTACCATCAAGGAGCGCTTAAAGGCCCAACTCATTACACAAAGGCTAAGGCGTGGATTTCTGAAATCGTAGCGAGTCCCAGGAAAAGGGGGGGGAGATGCACCACCACACTGAGACTGCTAATCTCAATGACTATGCAGCAGATTTTATTTCCTCTCCCTCCTTCAAAGCTATGAAGTTTAGAATCACTATTAAGGATAAGAGGTTTGAGTTTTAAATCCTTTAAAATCAGGTCAAGCAACCAACACCTTGTAAGAGCAAGATTAAACAGCAAGTGATAATGTTTAATCCAATTCTGTTAGATTTTACATCAGAAGAAACGCATAGGCAATATGAATCTTGTGCTGCATTTTACTCCAAGATCCAAATTTGTTTGCTGTTCCTTCCCCAAGCTATACTAAAAATATTAAAGCTTGGCTAAATTAAATGTTTGTATAGTGCTTAACATCTGGCTTCCTGAAGTATACGTTATGACTTCTGTCACTATAAGTACTTTATAGATTGATTGGGTATGTTGTTAAGGCTTTCAAATCATCTCTGGGGCATGCAAAGTCTGATTAGCCCCATTTTTCTGATGAGGAACTAAAGCATAAAGCTATGTATATATCTTTTGCAAGCAGACCTGACCCTGCTGGACCTACAAATAGCCTCCTCAGTAGGATCTTTAGGAAAAGTTAATGTACCTTCAGTATCTGCCGAACCAGAATGCAGACAGACGTCACTTGACTCTGCTTGCAGCAGGTTGTGTGCACAACTGCAAAGAAAATCAGAGTAAGAGCTAGGATTTCAGCCTTGAGCACCTACATTTGAGGCTACATGAACACCTGACATTATTTTCTTCTGGTGTTGCTTAAAATGAGACAGAGGTACTTACTCCCTACTGCACATGCTGTAGTAGCAATAGTCGTTTAATACTGAGGGGCAGCGATACGAAATGCTGCATATAATGACATAACCATACCTACATGCATTGAAGGGATGAGTTGTGACTTGTCATGGTCAATACATGCTCTGGAAGTGCACAGAGATCCTTTTCCTATCTGGTTACTGTGATTTTACTCATTTCTTGTTATGTATGGTAGCAAGTCACCCAAAGACAGTGACCCAAAGGTAATTGAAATAACATACGGAATTCCAGCATAAAAGGGCTTTCCGTAGTTACAGCTTATTTCTCAGACAAAATCACTACTCATCACCATTTCCTTAAATTTTAAGCCACCGTTGCTTACATGGGCTGCCTAAGTGCTTCTGGTTTTAACCACACAGTCAGAGATCCGGACTTTTTGGCTTCTCATGATAGTACGTCACAGACACTTAGTAATGATAAATAGATATCTGTAACATGCATCATAAAGCTTAAAAATGATTTAAAAAGAGAGAAAATTTATGTAGTGTTAGGCATTTCTTGTGCTAAGCTTTGACTTTGTGCTATAGAAGAAAAAAACCAAACCTCCAAAAAAAAAAGTACATTCAGGAACTAACCCATGTCTCTTTTCCTTCTTGTTCATTGCTATTCTATCTACATTTTGGTTCTTAGTAGCTTTTGTTTTGGGATGTATGTCTTTGGAAGAACCAGATGTTGCATCACAATTGCTGTTGATTTCTCATAGGATGTCACACTGTTGTAAAATCCTAATTACACATGTTTTACACAGTTCCTGAAGCTAAATGATGATTTTTCCTACTGGAACTTCTTTGTATCTTTCGTTGTGACATACTGTGGTAACTTAACATCTTCCAGCAATAATGTACTTGAAATATACACGTTTAGTTGCATAGCTGAAAAATGTAAAAGGTTGTTTTCTTGGCTGAGGTCCCACTACCAGTTGGAGCACGTTAGCTACACTCGCAGAGAACATCTTCTGGTTTGGTTTCATTTCAAAGGAATCTAGTCACACAGTCCAAGACCATCCTGCCATGTGAAAGAAAGCATGGTTAGGTGCACCAAAATTGCGTGCCTGGTCCAAAATAAAACATCTAATGTAGATTCACCCCTGAAATGTAAAGAATAGTGTCCCCAAGCAGACACAAACTTCCTCCTTGTGGAATCTGCTAACTTAGCACAAGTATTAACTCTTCCAATTAATGATGGTTTTGGATGGTTGGAAAAGGAAGTGAGATCCCTAGGTCAGCTGCCAGATAAGGATAAAATCACTTGAGCATGCTGTCATATGCTCAGTGTTATGTCAGAAAGTGGCTTAAGTAAATACTATAGGGCGGAAAAGGAGGGAATTCACTTGCAAAAGAGATTAGAAAAAGATGGTGATGCTACCTTATTGAAAAACTAATTGTACTTACACAGAATATTTTATGAAATGGTAAATTTTCTAAAATATATTTTTCCTCACTTACACCTACAAAAATGTGAGGCCTTTTCTTGTAAATTATTTTATCTGTGAAACAAGTATGTGAAATATGTTTTGTGAAATAAGGACAATTACAAAATTATAATGAAATATAGTTAAGTAGTTAAAATAAGGACAATCAGCCATCAAACCAGCAACTACTAGAGCTGTTCGCACAAATGTAACTCCAGTACACTAAGTTCCACCTTATTTTAAGCCAGCCCCAGCACGATATTTGCTTGACAGTTTGTTTCCCGAATTGCTATCACCCACTATGCTTTTCCAGCTACAGGTCGACAAGGTCTGTTCCATGGAAAATCCCAAATCTAATAGTTAGCCTGAAGTTAGAAGTAATGTTTCTGTTCCCTGGAGCAAATGGCTCATGTCATAGAAGTAGACTTGCTGGTCAATTAAGCCGATTAGCACATGCCTACTTGCCTTTCTCATCTCCCAGGGTTTGCAATGTGCCCTGTCATCTTTAGAAATATTTACCAGAAATATCATTGCCAGAATCAAACTCCAGTGATAATGGCATAAAAATAACGTACAGGACTGCCAGAGCTACCATTTTGGTTTGGGTTGGTTTTTTATTTTCCTTTATAGCAGTGCCTCAGAAGCACTTATAAAGTGCTTTACGATCTTTGGATGAGGAAGAGTAAATAAATACAAAGTATTAGTTGCTTTTCTTTGGGATAGAATCATGCATGGTAATATTATGCTTATTTAGGAGGTAGAAGAAGAATTTCAGTACAATATGCAGACTAAATATCTTATAAATGCTATAGAACTGATATAGATAGTAAGAAATGACAATGTATGGACAAAAATATAGTTTGAGTAGCCTAATATTTCTTTTCCATTCTAATTTATACAAATGACGTGAAGCTCCAGAACCCTCTTGGAGGGGAAAATTTAGGAACACTTGGTCCCTTAACATCAGCCGAAGTTTTATCTGAGCAATCTGGATGGATCAAGTAATTGAAAGGACTGAAGAATCTAACTGACACATAATCACAAGCTTAGCTTTTGAAATAGGGAGAGCAAACACCCTGAGTGCAGTTCACATGTCCATGTACGTTGTAGATGTCTTCATCTGCACTGGTCAGTCTTGGTATTTTTATAGTCAATTAAGAAAAATAAGTACTTCAGGGTGCAGTTTATATGTCCTTAATGTGCACTCCACATCTGTATTCTAAGAAGCACTAATCCTATTCGCTAACTAAAAGGGGACCCTACTGTGACCAATTTGGATACAGATGTCAACACTGACAGCAAGTTAGGTGACATGAATCCAAACTTTTAAATAATGAAGTCACAAATCAAACCTTTTCCCAAACTTTTTTCCCTTGCAGCATCGACATAGACTTGTGAAAGTGAGTATTTTATTACCTGTGCTTCTGTGTCATGAACTGTGACAAAATAGTGAAAATGGCATTTCCAGACCAGAGAGCAACCATGTCTTTAATGAGCCGTAGAGAATTAGCACAAGCTTCACCAGCCTTTATACCTTGTCAGTGAAGGGATGCACACATGCATACCCAAACACAAGTCTCTCTCATGCAGCACAGTTTACACTAGCTGAACATGTCTGACCATAGGTAAATTCTACCACGAAAGAAAAAAAAGAAAAAAAAAAAAAGGAAAGTTTGTGGGTTTTTTTTTTTACTAATCACTTAAAAACCATTTTTTACTAGTTTTTACCCCTACTAGTTTTAGTAGGGTTTTTTCCTTGTTTACAAGCTGGTCATTGTGACCTGGATGCTTTGTAAGTATAATAGATAGCATCTTAGGGTAATGCTCCTCTCTATCACACTCATTAGGTATTTCTCCAGAGACAATTTAGAAGTGCTGTATTAGGGAAATAAACATTTAGAACAAAAAAGGAAAAGAGAGTAATAAGAGGTTAAGAACTCAATAAAAATTTAACATTCAGTCACTGAGTATAAATATTTAAAGTACTGTCACTGATGAATGAAGAAAAATGGCTATCTAGAAATAATAGATCAGTCAGAAATTCTGACTATGTATTTGTAGAAATAAACATTTTCTTGCTAGCTAGGCACTTTTATGGAAAGCAATGCATTTTTAAATTTCTTAGTCTATACAATTATGAGGCCTACAGTGCATGTTATTCCAGGGCAGTGAATTTAAGTCAAGATTTTTACCATTATTTTTATTGTGGCATGAATAGATTTGCACTTAAAGTTTACAAGTGTGCATCTAAGTAATGGTAGTCTTAAAAGATGGCAATGAATCGGTAATCATGTCTATTTTTAACAGTCATAGATTTATTACTTCATGGGGTTTTATGAGAAAGATCTAGAAATATTCTGATTGATGCACAGTTCTGTATTTTATGCACACTTGCTAAAGATTACTGTGGCTAAGTACATTAGTGTGTATAAAAATGTATAATACTGACTTTAAAAGTTACATCTCTAGCACATGCATAAACATCCATATGAGAGACAGCATAACATGGAAGGTATATAATCATGTTAGGGTGATCAGTAGCTTATTATCTGTTTTCCTCAAAGTTTCAGAGCCACAGAATCTTATACCACTGGCTTCTTTAATGGTATAAGTGATATGTCAGAAGTCATGCTGAGAGGGAAATGAGAAAGAATCATCTGCTTTGATTTCTGTGACTCACTCTGCACAGTTTAGGTTGATTTGGGCCTCTTCTTCAGCTCCTTTTTTGTTTGTTTGTTTATTTGCTTGTGAGATGGTTTTTGAGGTGAATGGTTTTTTGGGGGCATTATTTTTTGTGTATGGAAAGGATCAGTCTCATGCTTATTTAAACTAAGCATGAGTCTTCTTACTTGATGGTGATCTTCACTGTTTTGGACAGTGATGGGTGTAACCTTTCCTTCAGGGTTCCAGACCTCCAGCTCCAAAAGGACTGTGTGAATGATGTTCTTGCTGTAATTTGATATAGACATTTGCATTTTATTTTCTTAATGCTTTTCTCTTTCCTTCTGTCTATGCACATCTTGCATTATGAACATTTTTAGTAAACTTTCATGGAAAACTGTGTGCTCTACTCAAAATGAATAGAATCTGATTTTTATATCACATTTGAAAGTGATCGTGCTAGCAATACAAGCAGTTAAGCATGTTTGACAATAACTGGCTACTAAAGTATGTGTTGTCACCATTCAGACACACACAGACACTGCCTTTAGAGCTTGCTGGAGAAAGGTTATAAGAAATAGGAACAGGGAAGAGAATTATATTATTTCTGTGACCAGCCACGAGTTGCTAGCACAATCCAACTTTTTTAAAAGGTTGTCCAAAGTGTGTATTATTATGTATATTTCTTTAATGGCCAAATGTGAAAAACTAGTAAAACTGCTAAGAAAATTGAGGTTACAGATTAATGTATCCAAGTGTTGTTTTTTTGGTTCTTTTTTTTAATCTCTTTTTTAACTGTAGGCACAATAAGTTCACCTTTTGGAATAGTTCATTCTTCCGACACTTTTGTTGACCTGTGTCTTCAATGCAGAGCCTAATTAGATAACAAGAGGGCCAACCTTTGATGTCAACAGCTACATCCCCAACCCATATCAGCCGTGCTTGTGTTGTTATACTATATGCGTATGTGAGTTACTACACTGGTTGTAGCCCTTAGTCTGAAAAATCCATATAATCATTCTGTCATTTCTGGTGAAGAAGCATGGGGACCTGAAACTCTGTCTTGGTAGGTATATGGAGAATAAATCTTGGCAGAGGTCTATAATGGTTGCTTTGTGTCCACATGGCAAAGTGAAGAGACCACTGAGGTTTTGGATTGTATTGCTGACCTTGTAGCATGTGTTTTAAAGATAACCAAACTCAGGGCGCAGGACTTGATGCGCAAGTGAGAAGCAGAATGAGACAGCAAATGAGTAAACGACCTGATAACTTTGAAAGGTATGGAAACATTTCTGGCACTTCAGAGGACCAGCAGCTTCCTCTTTCACTTCTCTGATCCTTCAGAGCCTCCCTGTCCCCCCCCAGCTAATCCTCAAGGTGCATGAGAGATTGTCTCTCACATTGCATCATTACGACTCACCTCAGGAATCTAAAAGCATGTCATTAGCAGTTTCCTGAAATAGTGGATAAAAAATAAAATAAAAATCAATGCAACTGCCAAGGTCAATACCTTCTTGGACGAGGTAGGAAAGAAAAGGAAATAGTTTTCTGGATGCTTTTTGGCTTCTTACAGAAATGATATGACAGTTTACAACAATGAAAGCACACACAGAGTTTATTTTCAAGCTTTTTAAACCTGTGTTTAAAATTCTCTTCAATAGCAACTGCTACAATTACTTGCTGTTCTAATGAATTGTCATTTTGTAGTTCAATCTAGGATAGGCATATCATTTGAGGGGCAGCAATTTCTCATCAAATCCATGTTTGTTCATCTGTGTGTTTATTTTTTTTACATTATGGGGTTAGTAGTTTAAGAATTCTGTATTTGTTTTTTATTGTTGTTGATGTTATTTGAGTAGCCAAAATTTTATCAGACGCGTGAGCCTAAGGTGGTATGTTCCTTCACAGAAAGGGTCGGTAGGCATTGGAATGGACTGCCCAGGGAGGTGGTGGAGTCACCATCCCTGGAGGTGTTTAAGAAAAGACTGGACATGGCACTTATGGTCTTGTTAACATAGTGGTGTTAGGTGGTGTTAGGGCAAAGGTCAGACTTGATGATCCCAGAGGTCTCTTCCAACCAAATCGATTCTGCAATTCCTTAAGCAGAAGTCTACCAGCAATGTGCATTTGGGTTTTGCAGAACTTTTTCCAGCATTTGCTCAAATGCCTGTGGCCAAACAAAAAACTGATGTCAGAATATTGTGCTAACAAGAAGCATTGCCAAATGATAAAATATTAATTCTTTTACTTTATATGCAGATATGAGAGAAGAAGCAATTACCCCTACTTTAATTGTTTCATAGATGAGTACAATTATGATGTTATTCATTCTGTTTGCAGACCGAATGTAAAAAAATAACATCCACATCATATAGTCAGAGATTTCATTTTAAAGTAAACCTTACCAATGTTAGATATATTAAAGCAATAAACCAAGAGATTAAACTTTCATAAACAGTAAGAGCTCATTGTTTTGTAAATGGATGTATAATAACGTCTTTGTAGCTCAAATGAAACCATAAAACTGACTGGGTGCTTTAGTCTTTCTGCAAACTTTTGATTTATCTTTTTAATCACTTGTTAGCTTTTTTTATGGCAATTAAACATTGAAAATGGGCTCCAGTCTTCTTGCTGCATTACTCTTCTCTTATTGAACTGCTGTCATTTCTTTACAATGACAAGCAATTTAGAGGTGCAAAAAAAACCCAGTTAAAGTGTATGTGGATCCCACTGCTACAGGTGTTTGTTACTAATGAATGAAGTGATAGCTGTTGTTGGAATGTGAGATTTATCTTTCTTTGTGACTTGATCAGCAGAGAGTGGATGGAATACCTTTGAAAAGCTGGTATAAAGAGTCCACAGTTACAGAAAGACTGTAGCTGGTTTATATCTGTAGTACCAGAGTTACTGTTAGGGAGAGGTTAACTAGATTGCCTAACTAGATTGCAATTTTGAAGCTTGCTGTAGCTACAAATTTTAAAAAGATTGTTACAACAGGTGTTACGGTCCATCCGTTACAGGTACTTGCTAATGTTCCAAACATTTTTTTTTTAGAAAACCCACCTAATACTTAGATGTACATCATTAAGAAAATGCAACATAATGAATGATAAATACCATAAACTGCTCTAAAAGAATTAAACACTCTATAAAACTGCTCATACATGTAGTGTAAAAGCCATTGATAGCAGTAGCTATACCTAAGATTGGGAAGCAGTTTCTGGAAATCCCCAATTATTTTCAAGTTCTCCAGCTACAGCTTACAATCGACCATCTTCTTTTTTGAGGGAGTGAGAGAGAGAAACTCTTCATGCCTAACAAAAGTAACTAGGACCCTCTCTGCCCCCCTCTCTCATGTTATTGCTTCAGGGCTAACAGGACTAAAGAGTGCTAAGAACATATTTTGTCATTGAACACATCTGTTGACTCAAACTGCCATTTTTTATGTGGCGACTTCTGAGAGTCGAACAGCACCCCGGAGAAAAATCGTCTCTGGAAGAAGAAAAGTAATAACAACAGCAGAATTTCACTTCTCATTTTCCATTGCAGTTTGGCTGCTTGGAAATATTACCCATCTCTGTACCCAGTCCACAACCGAGTATTGTAACCTGAGAATGTTTCAGTGCTGATAGGATCTAGTCTTTCATATTTTTAAATGCTAAATGCCCTCAGTGAGTTTTTGTTTCTTCCTTTGCTTTTCATTTCCAACATCCTATCTTCGTATTTTTTATTAAAGCATTTATTGAATTTCACATTCATGTATTTAAAATGCATTATTGTAGTCTATCACATCAATTACTATCTGCATCCGTTAATGATTTTTTCTGCCAAATATAATCAGCATGGCTCTGCAAATAAGCCTGTCCTAAAAATAAACCAGAGCGTTAACATCTAGATATCATGGAAGAAGGCAGTAAATCCTGAAATAGCATCAGCTTCGAATTCTGCCTTTTTAGATGACTTTCCATCCACAACTCATGTCAGTCAGTCTGTGTCCTGCTAGGGTATCCCTACTGTATGGCATTTATTTAAATAATTTTAGTTGTGTGTTGTTTGTGTAAAATGAAATAAATAAAGGAGAATTTCAGGGCTAAGTCTGAGATTTTTGCTTTCATTTGTTTAAACTACAGACACTATTTGCATGTAGCTTTTGTGGTATAATTGTTTGGGTTTAGTTCTGCTGACATTGTGGTGGGTTAGCAGTGCAGATAATAGCAGATGACAGTTCCTTTTGTGGAAGTTAGCTGATTAATTGTTATTATGTTACACTCTAGAGGAAACCTTGTAATTAAACCACAAAAAGCTACATTAACATAACATTAAGGGTCTGACTTAATCCCACGAAAGCAAGAAAATTCAAAGTTAACGATGAAGAGCGTAATGTTACATATTTTAGGCCAAGTGCTATTCTTTGGAAAACAGCTTAGTCTGACTATTGTGGTTGTTTCTGTGTGTGATTAGGGCAACTGCATTTAAATCAATTTAAGTCTTTTGATTTTTCTTTGTGTGTGCTTGCAGATCAGGCTTTATAAAAGAGATTATGGAGCTCTCAGCTCAGCAGTTATACTTGGAGCTAGGTCTGATGCTAGATTTCATGCTTACAGGTAGCTAGTCCTGGCTTTAAACCAGAGGATGAGCTCCTCAGTAATTCTTTAATTTGCAAGTGTATTTCCTGAAAGCCTACCAGACTAGTATTGGTACATTTACTTAGTGTATTTTGATTTGCAGTAAAACGCTATTTCTTTACTTGTATAATTTGGAAGAAGGGACACCTGATTTATTTGAAGGAGTGCTTTGCTAGAAGCTAAAATCTTCCAAGTTTTAATACACACTGTGTTCTGGAGATCATTCTAAATTATTTCCGCGGTCACACTTCCCTGTCTTGCTTCATGTATCTTCAGCTTTTTTGTCTCACCCGTATATACTGACTGAAGATTTCAAACCCTGTAGAAAATTCTATGCAGACATACTATTGGGATGAAAAGTACCACTAAAATTTGTGTAGTTAAATGTCTGAGGTGAGTCAGTGATTAGTCTGACAGGCTGATCACAGTGACTGCTTCCCCATCTCTCCTTCCTCCATCCCAGCCCTTGACTCTTGGAGAGTTACAGCATCTGCCTGCAGCCCGGGTTGTTAGTTGTCATATCCTTCTCCACAGCAGCTGATTGGGATCTTTGATATTCCTGAAGGGTCTTGATTTGATGTAGTCCCCTTTTGTGTGAACAATTTCGGTAACACAGACCTTAATTCTCTGTTATCTAGCCTGTGTGATCCCATGGCAATTTCATAGCCTGTTTTGCATCTATTATGGGTAGAAAATTACACGTAGGTTGATAGAGTTGGCAGTGAAGTGGCAAAGACAGATGATTATCTGAAAAATTCACATCCTCTAAAGAAAAAACTGAACTCCTCAGGTATAGGTATCCTCCCACCTTATATGCCAAAAGATTACTTTCACATATATTTACAGAAAATTAATGTCCAGTGCCTAGTACTGAAACCAGAGAAAGAAACACGTAAGTGCAGAAGTTCCTGAATCCATCACAGGATTCATGTGTAGTGAGTTATTTCATGGCATTTTTAAAAACGTGTACCATAAAATTAGTTTCAAGAGCTTCTTACTGTAAAGGACAATAATGACAAGTTAACCGTCTATATTGAAACTTTATGAAAACAGAAACAGTTTTTGAAATATTAAGAACTCACTCAATTATGAAATTTCAATGATGGAAATGGACTCCAGAGATACGGTTGCAATTCAGGGAACAGACTAGTTTGTGAGCTGTCACAGCTAAAACATTCAAAATGAGAATACATTTTTCATGTAGTTCTAAGGCTTTAAAAACAGGAAAAAAATCTTTATTTTCCAGTTTCCAGTTTTTAGGCTTAGTCCAGTACACATTTTAGATGCATATTGCATCAAATCTGTCCTACTTAGTTATCATGCAAACTCATCAACCACTGAATTTTAAATATGATGTAGTCATTTTTTGTTTTGGGAAGCTAAAAGAATGCAATCTTACCTCCAAAGGGTTTGTTATTCTGAACTCTCACCTCTATAAATATTCAAGAAGCAAGTTCTGTAGAAGAAAGACAGGGTTTAATATTTTTGAGCAAAAAAAATATTTTTTTTTAATTTCTAGAGCATACTCTTTTTCAGTGCTGTCCTGGATCTGAGCATATGACATCTGACTTTCTCTGAGCTTTCCTGGCTCCTTTTATGTGCACTTCTGAAGTGCTTCATTTGCTTTTCGTCCCCTCTCTCCCTCTCTCTCCTGGAGAGGAGGAGAGCTGCTAGCATCCGTGCACACAAGGCAGCCCCCAGCCTCCAGCCTCCTGGCTAACTCATGGAAGTGCTGTAGTTTGCATGCAATTGATACACCTGCAGCTTTAACTGTCTGGTTTTTATAGATCTTTTAATTATTTTTATCCTTCTCCTAAGTTAGGCCAGACATTATACTCGCTGACTTCAATAATATTTGTTCTCTAAGCAGACTAGTTATAATCATTTAATTTTGCTTTATTAAACCGCAGAGCTAGGTCAATTGGTATTTTTGAATAAGTGCAAGGTACAACCTTAGAGGTTGCAGGAATTTTACCTATTTTATCTGCATACGATCCTAATTGATGTATGTAACACCAAACACCAAAACCGTCATCTAGAGGAATTTTCTTTCAGCACCTGTAAGAGCCTTATCTTCATGCCTGTAGCTACCTGACTTAAATATTTGGTTTGTAAACACTTTTGCATAGTTGTGCTTGGCAAGCACGTTAAAAATGGTTGCTCATGAGCTACAAATCTCTTAACTTACAACTGCTGCACATATTGCACAGCTGGCTGTCATCATGCTAGCTAGATTTTTGCTCCGTGATCAAACAGGAGTTGAAAATTCAAAGCATTCAAGATGCTTATCATTATTGTCATTTCTATGCCATCCTGAAAATGCTAAGAAAAACTTTTCCAGCATCCAAACACCACTCAGCTAAGATAGATTTTTAGCAAAGTTGCCAGCTCCATGCTGAATGAGTACCTTGCTGTTTTCGCTGAAGCTAGACCCTTACCGAACTCTGCCTGTTGGGGCCCACTTAATTTGAAATAGTTGGAGCACTGCACAGAAGCCAGACGCAGAAGGACACAAAAACTACATTGGCAAATGATCTGTCAAGTGACCCATGAACAAAATCGAGATTGAGTTGCCCTTTGAAATAAACCTATTTGAATTTTATTATCTCTAGAGCACCTTGTGTCTCTAATCTTGTGAAAGGTTAGTATTCCATCCATCAGAGCAAGATTAGAGCTCTAGTTGATGCCTGTGCTTGATGATAACTGAATGCAGCAGTTGGGGCTGGAGGAAGGAGATTCATTACCATCAGCAGTTCAAAGAAGAATTGGGTAAACAGACGCTAAGGGAAGCAGGTTTGCAATATAGACCACATATATTCCAGGTCAGAATGGCAGAAATCAAAGGAGCAGAGTGTCAGTGAAGTTTTAAACCTTTTAACAATAATCCAAGCAAAGCGATGTTACCTTATTCCCACCCTTTTATTTCATGTCACAGATTAGCAGACCCAAATGGCTGCTGCCTACTAGGCTGAAATACTAATCACTTCCTCAGTATATCTATCAAGAAAAAGCTAAGACTGAAGGAATAAATGAGAAAATAATAAAAGAAAAAAATCCAGGACTCATTACCAGGTTAATGTCCACCCGATATGCATAGACAGAAGTGAAGAATGCAGATTCTGTGACGTTAAAAAATAATGCTCTGTTTTTATTAATTCAGAAGTTCTCCCTCTCCTACCTAAGGTAAAAATCATTTCTCAAGTGTTATGTCTTTTTAAAGCTTACCTGACATTTTGAAAAAAGCTTTAGTGAACAGACATCGTTTTTCCTTGTCCTTGTTTGCCTGAACTTTCTAAATTTTATATTATGCCCTGAATTATATATATGATTAAGTTAATAACAGTGGTGACCTTACTTCTTGTTTCAAAAACAGAAATATGATTAAGTTCTTCATTGTTCTGTAGCAATGTCAGCTCCAGCCCTATGCATTGCTTCAAGAATATAGAAGTAATCCAAAGGATTAAAATGTGTATATTTTTCTAATCCTTTAGTTCCTCCTGGTGGGTCTGGATTTGTGCCTCTGGCTTTTCTATCCGTCCAGAGCAGACCATGTATTTATGATCTCACATTTGGCTTTGAAGGATAACAAGAGACCCTTCGGACGTGATGCCAATGTATCAGCCAGCAGCAAAATAACATGAGACTGAATTTTTTATTTGCTGTCAAACTTCATAACATCACAAAAGAAAGAGAAATACAGGGTAGGTCTGAGATTTTCCAGAGGCAAAGGTATGTTAAAGCAGTAGAAATGGTTGTATGCAAAGTAGGAACCTGTTTAGTTCTTAGGTAGTACCCACAGTGTAGTGACAAAATTAAAAAAAAATTTAAAAAACCCAAACCAAAACAAAACAAACCCACAAAAAACCCAAAGTAAAACAATGCCAAAATAAATTTCAATTTGTAATAGGTTATACTGATACTCAGAATATAAGAATCATGACTTTCAGCTAATCAGCTTAAATCAGAGCCTGTGACAGAATGTACAAACTTTGATGGCTCCTCAGAATAAGTAAAAATGTTTAGAAGAGGGCAATTTTAAAGCAAAACCAGGTAGTAACATCAACAAAATCCAGGGTATTTATGGTTTATGAAATATTTCTGTACAACTCTTGATTCCAAATACAAAAGCTGCTGTTTCTCTGTAATCGACAAAAAAGATTTTTCAGAACCCTCTACAGTTACATTTTCAGCTACTGAACTAATTTTCACTGTATTAAGGGACTAACACTATAAACTATGCATGGGTATCTAACACTAAGTAAAGTGCTTAATGACTGAATGCATATTAGGTAGGCTGTATGGCACCTATTGCAATTACTGTGACATTAAACATAAAAATTTCAATTGAAATGTATTATACATACACATATTATGGGCAAGTCTGAGTGAACATGTGGTCTTTACAAGAGAGGAACATGTGGCTAATAAAATAATGCTTCTTCAGTGAAAACGGAGAATATTTTCTAGATTATGGGTTGAATGAGCAATATAATTTAATTCTGAACCCTAATATAAAAGTCACCTATCGGAAACACATTTCTAATTATATGGTTTGTAAATGTGGAAGCACTTAAAATATAAGGCCATCTAGGCTACATAAAATTATAATGTACTTACGAAGTTTCTTATTATGGAAAAGGAGCAGTGTCATTAGTGTCACCTAATATGTAACATACCTAATGTTTCAATTTTTCAGAAGTTATCACTGTTTTACTGTTGAGTTTGAAAGTCTTCTCACAATTATTTAGGTCCTCATTCAAGGAAGTATGTTGCCTCAATTAAACACCAGAAGGTGTGTTCTCCGTTGTATCCTTTTTAAAGAAATCCCTATTTTTTCTAGCTGTACTGAGGTTTCCGCCCCTTATTGGGTCATATGTCTGAATGTTTCTCCCAAATGACTAAGTATATAAACATTTGGAAAAAACATAAAGAAGTTATTGGATAAAAAAGTTTACAACAATCTCTTACAATAAGTATTCCTTTTACTTCCCTATCTCACCAGACTGCTAAAAACTTTAGTCTCTCAGATAATGCAGTAGTGGAAGCCCTAAAATCACCTTATCAAGCAATAATACATATTCTCATATGTGTATTGAATGAAAATACTAGCACTGATCCTGTGGGGTCGATATGAAGAGATAGGCTCCTGCAGGGTGTGAAGGGGAGCCCCCATTTTAGAGCCCAAGCCAGACTTCTGATCCAAATCCCTCTTTCTCTCCCCATGGCGAACATAAAGGTGGAGTTGGAGAAAGGCTTCATGCTGAGGTTCCTTGGTCGGGTATCTGGAGTGAAGCACCGTGTAGCCCGGACTGCAGGTCCTCCTGCACTTTACAAGATACACGGTTTTCAGGACCCTTGCTCTGCCTCTGGGTTCACAGGAGATGGTTTTATTTTATTGATAGACTCTGGAAGACTGATGTTTAGCCCTCTTCTTATCACTTTCTCCCTTTTATTCAGTTGCCATTTCCCTGTTTTTCTGTCTTCACTCCAACTATTTTTGTCCTCTCTAGCTTTTGCTTTCCTGTTTCATATGTAGTGCCTGGTTCCTGCTTGTTTATCCTCCCATATTTTAGTGTTTCTGCAGTAGTATAGTGCAGGAAAACAAATATAAGGCCTCTAGTCAGCATGGGTCACCCTGGACCCTTCACCACCTGCTGCTCAGTGGGACTGATCAGCTTGTTCCTGAAACCCCATCTCAGAGGGCTGTCACTCTCAGCTGGCAAGATTTATATGAGAAGAACAGTTAGTGGGAGTTTCAGCTCAAACGTCACACATTGTTAACGTTATGGCCAAAAAACTGAAGAAATACCAGAAGATTACACAATAGTGTCTAGCACTATTTCTGGGCACTGAATGGAAAGACTTTGCTGCCAAAAGTGACCCAGAATTTCCCCTCCACTAGACTCGTGAAGAAACATTGGACACCAATGAGGAAAACATGGCCTGTGCCTACATTCCCCCCATCAAGCTGCCAGATAAAAACCATATAATGTGAGGAATTACATCTATCTGAGAGAGAGGGATGAAGATTGTATAGTAGGGAGGGCAGAGATTTGGATCTCAAGATTGCAGAGAAGATGGAAGAAGCAGTAAATGACAGAAGGCCTGTAAGTGCAGTAACTTCTGTGGAAAAAAAAACAAAAACAAAAACAAAGCAAAACAAACAATAAAAACAAACAAAAAAACCATACAAAAATCCAGAAATAAGTTCTACTTCTCCTTGCTCCTACGGAGCCACACCATTTCATCGCAGGATCACAGGAAGGAGTCAAAGCTATTCTTTGTTTGCTTAGAGAGTCAACAGCTTGTGGGATCATTGAAATATTATTGTCAATATGTTTGATAGATTCAGCAACTGCTCAGCAGACCAGCAGAGAAGCACAAAACTTTGTATCACTACATGACATATCCATTTAGATGGAAATATCATATGCAATACAGCAGCTAGTAAATGGGAACAAGTTCCCAAATAAACTTGTCCTAGGGGTTTTAAGGCCACTCCTATGTAGTTCAGTCAAAGAAAAAGTAGATTATACTGTTTGAAATCTAATATAACCCTAAATATATACCAGTCTTGCAAAGATAGTTTTTCAGTTCATTGTACTGTATGTTATATCCAAGTTTCCTTCTGACTGAAAAACTTTCCCAGTAGACACACTCCTAGGAGAAAAAAAGGTTTCTGTTGAGAAGGTAGGTCAGATAAAAATCAATCATGTAGAATCTTGATCCAGTGAGCTGTTGTCTGCAGATGAAGATTTATGTTGACTTTGAAGCTATTCAAATACAAACTTTGTTTTTTAATCCCTGATCTTTGAAACATCCAGGTAGGAAAATTTATTGACTTCACAAAGCCCTGTAGGGGATCCAAGGTCTTTCTACCAGCACATGAATGCAGATCCAGGGTCTGAAATACTGATTTCTTCAAAAGTAATAGATCTTTTCCTACATTTGTAGCTTCTTTGAGGCCAACTGTATTATCTTTAACCTTAATCCTTAACCTTATTCTTAATCTATGATTTTATGTATTGCCTTGGTTTAAGTCACTGATTGCCCAGATCTGATCTCTAGGACCATTATTGCTCTTTAATTTTTCTACTATGACCTTAGGAAAAAAAAAAATTAATCCCTCTAACAAACTAAGAACATTTAAGTTGACTTCCTGACATTTAAGTTAACTTAGTTTGATGTCACAAAAGAAAAGGAAAGTTTGCTGGTTCAGTGATATTTGACCGCGTAGTTCAATTTACAAGCAAGAAATTCAGTCATACCTGTGTGTTATTGCAGTAACAAATAGTACTGTGCACCGTGTCCAAATAGTCAAGAGACAACTGGGAAACCAGCCTGGATTTAGTAGTGCTTGACCTTAATGGTGCATGGGATTCCTTTGAGTGTGGATATAGGGAAATTGGATAAGCTCAAAAATAAGTAAATTATCTTGGAAGTAGTCTTTATCTTTTTTGTTAGTGGCGTTAAACTATAACAGAAGTTATTAGCTGCATTCAGGGGTGTCTGGAAAAACCATCAACATGACTTCATTACCTCTTAAACTGCAGACTTATATACAGAATTGATTTTATGTATATAATAATTTCGATAGGAAATCAAACTTCAAACTGCTCTTACAATTGGCTTCTGCCATTTAACTCAAATAGAAGTCTTTGCAGTTATTGCGGTAGTATCTGTGTCAGGTCTCACATCTTAGATGTTTTTTGATGTAATACACTGATTTCTTTATAAACAATAAAATGAGCATGTTTCAAAGAGAGAGAAAGGTGAAATGAGATGGTAAGGGAAACTGCAATAGAATTACAGCACTTACGTTAAATAAATACAACTGTGTAAACATGTCTTAGCTCTCTGCACTTGCAAGTGTGGTGTGATAGTAGCTGCAGTTCTAATTTTAAATATATTGTGATGCACCTGGTCTGATGTGTTTGATACTCATCTTTCCACACTGGGATTCAGGAACTGCACTTCCTACCGGGTACTTCACCAAATGCATGTGATCCAGTAGATGCTTCAGAAAACACCCCCTCTTGAAGGTGAATAGGGCCTAAGAATCAGTTTTCAAACTCCTCAATGACAGCTCTTCACAGTAGTCTATTTTGTTTAAAATGGGAGGAAGAAACAAAAAAAGACACTATTCTGAAATAGGCAAAGAAACCCTCCTCAGTCCCCTATGTGCCTAAATCCAAGTTGAGATTTCTGCCTCCAAAGCCCAGTTCCAAAGTGTCACTGCTGTCAGGTTGTGGTTAATCACCACATTGTAAATCAAAGTCAATGAAGATTTCAGTGTTTTCCTCTGGCCAGCCAGAGCCTCCTTCCAGACAAATGACTCCTGCCCTTAGTCAATTCAAGCTGTCTACTCTGAGAACAGGCATGAAGGAATGTTCAGTGCCAGATTCCTCTACGGCACAACACCTGACCTCTGAACACTGCAGGACTCAGTCTAGTCATAGCTAATACTGCCTCTGGTTTGGGACCTGCTTGTCAAAAAATTGCCTAATGTTTTTTTCTTTTCTTCTTCCAACAGAATATATGAATTATTCTGGCTTAAATCAATTTTATCTGACTTGTAGCATGGCAATTTGTTGTTAATTTTCCCCGCTGTCTTCTGGTCCACCTTATACTTCCCTGCATTAACAGTCAGCAAACTTTTAATACGTTTAAAAGATTGTTGTAGATTATAGGCATGGCAAAGAATTTTCATACAAAATGTTGGATGGTAAATCTCCTTAACTATTGAACTGGATATTTCATAGCCTCTGGTGGTGCATAGGGAGAAACAGAACAGTCTCTGTATTTTAAAACAATTGTTGCACTGAGTCCCATAGTTTATATATTGTTAATATCATTTTCATGAAAGCTTTACATGTTTTTCAGAAGAAACTGTGGTGAGTCCTGAATGTTTCATGAGACATTATCCATTTTTATGAACATGTGATGTAAAATTCATCATTCTGAAATTCACAGATATCCATGAAATGCTACATGTGTCTCTTTGGTCATGGATATTCATGACAGTGCTACTGCTGTAAGCATTTAAATGCCCATTCATAAATATTCTAGAATGTCGCCTTCTGATGCCATGTAACATTTTGCTTACATTTTATGAGTACTTCACTTGGGCATTTTCCACTTGATAATGAAAGCAGAACCTTCAGGGACAGTTATTGGTGTATACATAAATTATGTGTAAAGCTATCTCATTGCTTTGTTTTTATTCCTAGCATTTTCTTTCATGGTTATTGCTACAAGTTCAATGAATTCTTTCAGGGGATCTTGGGAATTTCAGGTTTCATATTTATAATCAAGGATACATCATCAATATAAAGTACTAGATGCAACAGAATACGAATTGAGATTCTAGAGAGCAGTAAAGATTTCAGAAAGTATATGTTAATATCTAATTTAGTTATCAAGTGAAAGCAATGTGTTTTACCTAGTTGCAGGATTGTCTGTATAGAATCAATGGCAGGATCAAGTCTCCCTTTTAGGCATACTGGAGTGTTAGTAAATGACCTTTTGCAGTGAAGAAACAGTAAGTTTAGCATTTAAAGGTTGCATGTGCATCCCGTGAAGTTGTTGATAATGTTCTCATTGATTTCAGTGTTGCAGAATAAAGTCTTATAGATGTTTATCAATGCATGTAATCGGCTTTGAGTAGATGACAGGTCCTTTAAATCTATACTAATGTTCATTTGTACAATAGCTTCTTTGTACACTTGCGTTAAATAATGCCTTAAATTCTTTGCCAGGTTAGACTTCCGTTGTGATAATGGCATTTGATGTATAAATATCAGCCTAGTTTTTTTTCCATTTTCCTGCACCTGATCTAACCTGACCCAGCCCATGATAGATGTGTTTGTGTTTCTTCCCCATCCTCATGTCCCTCCTTTTAGTGCAGGACAGTGGTGTTTGCATTGTCTCCATGGTCCACAGTAGGGAGTGGTTAAGGATGGAGCCTCAGTGGTCTCCCCTTCCCCTGGGTCTCCTTCCTTCCTTGTGACAGCCTGACCCACAAGGAGGAAGAAGTCATGGACTCTGGACAGGAGGCAGGGAAGAAGATCGCAGTGAATTATCTTCTATTATCAAGTCTTGAAGTAGTCTGAGAAACGGAGGAATTAAAGAGGAGAGAGAGACACTCATCTTTACTCACAACCTTTAAGACTGCACTGGCTTCTAAAAAATTCAGTAGGATCCAAAAGATTTCATAATATTATGATATTTGCAGGTATAGGACATTCTAGAAAGGCATCGATCCTCATTAACAGCTATATCATTTCACCCATAGGTGATTTTACCCAAGACATAAGTAGAGGATGTAAATCACCTATTCTGAAATGTCCAGTTATAGGACACATTTAATTATCTGACTTTTATTTCTTAGCTTTAAATGCAATGTGTATGTGTTCAAAATGAGTTACAAAAGGAGAGCAATTTTCAACAGACCTCATCACGCTGCAGCTTTTGTTGTTCCTAATGGGAGCTGAAATTCGTTTCCTGGTTGTGATCGTTGAGTGTTTCTAAAGGTCAAAGCTATAAGGGAATTTTAAAATTAGTTATTCAGGCTCACTAAAAAGTAATGCCAATGCTCTGGTAACCTTATGCATATGATTTGTTCACTCTTGAGTATAAATACAAATGTAATGTCAAAAATAGGAAAAAGAAATCATCTGCTGTAAGCATTCTCCTTACAGCAATTTTTTCTCAATTAGGAAGTTAAATTGAGTTCTTTTTGTTTTGTAAGGTTAGTTATTGTTAGAAGAAAGTCTCTGGAAACCTAAAAAAACCAGTTGGAAAATGAAAAAGCATAGAAACCACAGAGCTTAATTTCACTTGAATTTCCTTGAGATAAATCACACCTTTCACTAATTGATACCATTGTGTAATATCTTTTTAAAAAGAAAAAGACAAAAAAAAACTTTGTAAGAACTCTGCAAAAAGATGAGGAGTTCACCAAAGCATTTTTTTTTTTCATGAATGACTTTATGAGCAAAGACAGACAGAAACAGGGCAGTGAAGAAAATAAAAAAAGGCTGCCACTGATGTATGTAATGAATGTAAGTATCTGTACCTAAAGAACCCCCCAAGAACATTTCTGTCCAAAAAGGTAGTTGGCTTACGTGAATTCTAATATACCTCTTAACGTCAGCCTTATCAGGACTGAAAAGTTCAAAGGTGTGAAATGAAGTTAGGTACCTAAAGTCCACATAAGATGTAGATGCATGCACATCTTCTAAGTAAATGGTAGATCACTAGAATTTATATGTCTAAATCCTCAGAGCTCTTTGAAAATCAATGCCCACGAGTAGGAGAACAAGGCTATAATGGGGAACTGCCTGTATATTTTGGGTGGTGTTAGTCAATGATGGATGAAATCAGTATGCCACCCTGAGCAATATTTTCCGTGAAGGCTGATGTAAAATCAGACATATACCCCTGTCCAGAGCCTCTGAAGAGCTCTGTGGAGCTGTGCTGTTGTTTTCTCAGGTAGCGGTGAGACTGCATGTCCAGTATATCAGATGCACCATAGTACAGCATTCAGATCTCCAGTTCTACCAAGAAGGAGGGCTGAGCAGGATATATGGCAATTAAATGAAATTTCCTTTTGGTCTTTTTGGTCTTAAACCTCATGCGTATCTTTTTGGTTTTGGGAATCGGACAACACTTCGCAACTTGTCCTACAGTCAGATGTTGTTTTTGCTTAAATTACAGATGGAAAAGAAAGTACAAAGTAATTTGTCAGGCTGGGAATGATCATAGAATATCAGCTCCAACATAATACAACTTTGTTTATCTAGTAATTGCCTCTAGATGGTTGTGATTATATTTTGTTAAAGGCAGTTATTACAACATGTCATGCTGCAATATTATCCCCAATCCTGATCCACTGACTTATGGTGACAACTAGTCATTACTTTGGAATTAAGCTAGCTCCCAGGTTGAATTGCATTATGACACTAGATTAGCTGTGTTAAAATAGAGTGAGGAAATCAGCTTTCAGTTGACAAGGTAGTGTGAGATAGTGAGACCCTATCTTTAATTTGCGAGCAGTACCTACCATTCAGTAAGAGACTCTAGCAATGTGTTGTGTCCTTTCACTTTGTAACTGAGCTGTCTTGTCATAGACAAAACATCTTAAACAATTTAGACTTCATTTGCAGAGACTGTTATTATCTATCTTGCATCCTAAATTCACAAATAATGTTTAAAAATGAAAACTAGCTTAAGTGTTATTCATTGACTGGAAATCCGCCATTTAAGCCGATATAGAGCATGTAATGGTTTGAAATAGCAATCTGCTTTTCCTCTTTGTAGTAGCTCAGAGTACCTTAGACCTTATCCTTTCCAACTACCTCATAAGCAGAACTGAACGGGTTTCCTGAGACCCTCTGGCTAATAAATGAAAGCTGTATAAAAATATGCTTGCAACATAAGACATACCCAGGACATATTCTGTCATATAAATGAATCACCACTTAAAATTAGGAAAAATTATTTCCAGTATTAACACTGCTCATGACAGCCTATTTTGGCAGCAAAAAAATTCACAAGATATATATTTTAAAACACTGCGCAGCTCTGTCTTATATAGATTCTCCTCTCCCACCCTAGTACTTGAGTGCCTTCCAGAAGCACATTAAGCAACATGACTAATGTCTGTCTCATCTTCATTCTTTTACTTTGAGCTGAAATATTACATTATTTTTCAAAAGCTACCTGCAAGTTGATGAAATATCATCTTTGGAATGAACATAAAATCTTTAAATTACTGTGAAGACCATGGAAAAATTCAACCTTTGCAGAAGCAAGTACAGTTCCTCCTGATGTAACTGGACAAGTGCCCAGTTATGCCAAGACACAGTTTCTGTACATAAGCATCGCAAAGCAGACTACCTTCTTGATGTCTGAAAGAGACTAAAAAAGCAAGTGATCCTTCACAGCAGCATTCATTTTTCTGCATGGAGGTTGACTGAGAATTTTTCTAATTAGTACAACAGGGGAGATCTCTTTCTGTCTGGAACGTAAACGATATGCAACTGTATAGTTGTTGCTGCTTTATTAGCCTGATCCTTCATAGGGTTACTGATACAGATAACTGTCTTAACTGTCTTTTGTATCAAAGCGTACAGAAGACTAACGGTCTAACTCTTTAATGGCATAATAACTTGCTCTAAGGAATAGCTCTCAAAGACTAGACACCTATGAGAAGACTAAAAATTCAATATATGTACTGCTATTTAGAGGATATTAGCTTTCCTAGAGAATGCATATGTATGGTGTCACATTTGAACTAGCATGAAATTTAAGCTTGTCGAGTTACTGATAATGTTTGTACCGCAGTATAAATAAAGAATGTGATGAGCACGGACCACATCGTGCTCGATGCTGTACAAGCACAGAATAGATGTCTACCCTGCCTGGAAAAGTTCGGTCGGCTTCCAACAAACTGACTGTGAGATCGCTAAATAATACCCCTGCGCAAGAAGTGGTTGGCTAACAATCTGAGACAAGAGGAGCTGTCAGCAAACTCAGTTATGCTTTGCTGTGACTGACTTATGCAATGGCATGATCTTTTAAGATAAACAGCGAGATTCCCAGTATAGCTATGAATTGGGAGGAGCCAACACGTGAATTGTTACAGCAGCCCCCCAGCATACAGAGCCGTATGGGAGAGAAGTCGAGGGGCCTGGATTCCGTGCTTTTGTGATTGTCTTTCCCAACTGTCATTCAGTTGCAGTGGTCTGAAAGCCTAGCTTCAACTTTAAAACAAATTTTAATTTGAGCCTCAAGTTCTCTGCCATCTTTTTTCCTTCCAGACTGTGTGAATAGAGAGCTAGATGTATTCAGCAGTACAGCCAATGTGCATTATTTCTTAGGAGAAGAAATGCTGAATGTATAAAATAGTAATCAGGATGATTCAGACATCAAGGATACCACCAGATCAAAGTTAGCAGTGAAAAACAGCCTTGTTTTGCTTTTCTTTTAAACAGCTTTGTCAGAATTAGTGGATAATTTGGAAAAACAACAGAGAAGACTGTATGTTGTGGACCTCAAGTTATTCTGTTGGCACCAAAGAATAACAAGGGTTTCTTTTGGGTTGTGGGTTTTGTGGTTTGGGGTTTTTTTTGCTTTTCCCTACGTAAACTATTTGACAAAAGCATATTCTTTTCCAGATGGAATTTATTCCATATGAAGAGCTGTGATTTTAATGACAGTTTAGACATTGATACATTTATTAGAATATATTTTCTCTTTAATAAATGCTTTGATGTAGCGAGTATGTTCTCAGTGTTCTGTGTATATATTGTCATGATAACCCCTTTGCAGTTATCTGGGAGATCAAAGACTGCAGCTCTGCACAATTTCTGCCAAAAAGAAGGGGCATTTTCCATACTGAGACCTTGTAGATTGGTCCACAGTGTTCGGTGGATTCTGCTTTCAGCTGATCACAGTTGCAAATCCTCAAATTTAGTGTAGATTTTTTCTTACATAGTCTTAATTGCCATCCTGTCTTTAGCACTGCAGTGGTTCTGCGTTTTTGTGAGTCACTGTAGCCACAGCAGAGCCCTATGTGAAGAGTGTTCCCATTATAGCGTTAGCCAAGACTGTGAGAAGTCAGCACGTCCCTGCAGTTAGCACATGCAGATGTGTCTATGGGCAATGACCACATATTTAGAATCTGGTATCCCAGAGTTGGCTGCGTGATGACTCCTGAATCAGTGCTAATCATTTAATCACAGCAAGTATACGTTTTGCCAAAGGTGTTGCCATCTCTGTCTTGCTGTCTGCAATGCCCCATTTACAGGCCACAGCAGTCGTTGAACTCTTTTCCAAAGGAGGTTGGTTTAAGGTTGACAAGCGGACCCTGTAGGAAGATGGGATCTTCTGAAAACCAGGAGAGGCTATGCCTGCTTTTGTCAGATGTGTTTAAGGAAGTACTGTACATGCCCAGTGAATTTCTTGGGAAAACCTAAACATCATATGGGAGTTAAAGGATCTTAACAGAAGAGATGATTACATATTTCCACTGTATCCCATGGGCTCGATTCCAGTAAGAATAAATTCCGCAAGCCGAAATTTAGAAATACGTTATGGTTTAGGCCTGAGTAAATAAAAGGCACAGAAGCAGTAAAGTCTGAAATCCTTTCAAAAAAACATAAGGTCTGCTGTTCCAAAACCAACAACCAGCTCAAACTGGAATTAGGAGGCTTACTGTGACATGACTTGTGGAGGATTCTGGTACTGTTCTTCAGTAGGGTGGCAAATTACTGAAAATGCTAACATTTTCTTAGTAGTACTTAGACACATCATACTTTTCAGAGGGATTCCGCTCATTTCCACTCAGATGTCTTTCAAGGTCTCTTCAAGAATATTTGCAAATAAATTTTCAGATTTCTTTCCATGGTGGTGTTCCACTTTGTAAGAACTTCAGCAAAATTGAACTTATTGTTATCTAGCTATTCTAAAATAATTAAATTTTCAGTTAAATCACTGTATTAATGACTTTACTTTTAGCTTAGAAGATTTAGTATACTGGCTATGGAGGATATTGCAAGGGATGGAGATTTCTCTGTTCAATAGTACAAGAAGTGGAACTACCGTCACTGAAGTTCTTTTAAAAGTTTTTTTTCATGTTCACTGTTATAGGTTCTACATCTTTCTACCTTGTTGGGGAATTGCCTATTTTTCTGTACCTCTAAATAAAACTATTTCTTATCCAAATAGATGATTTTCACTAGTAAAGCTCTGTGGTAACAGCATATTAAGACAAACTTTACTAACGGTAACATAGGAATGCAATCAGAAAACCCTTCCTGCCTTACTAATATGTCTGTTAACACCTGCTTGTTTTCCCCGCAGAATTTTTCCGAGAACTTCTGGAGAATGCAGAAAGATCCTTAAATGACATGTTTGTCCGGACGTATGGCATGCTGTACATGCAGAACTCAGAGGTGTTCCAGGACCTCTTCACAGAGCTGAAGCGGTATTACACAGGAGGCAACGTAAACTTGGAGGAAATGCTGAATGATTTCTGGGCTCGGCTGCTGGAGCGGATGTTCCAGCTCATAAACCCTCAGTACCATTTCTCTGAGGACTACTTGGAGTGTGTAAGCAAGTACACAGACCAGCTGAAGCCATTTGGAGATGTACCCAGGAAGCTGAAGGTTCAAGTAACTAGAGCGTTCATTGCTGCACGGACCTTTGTTCAGGGGCTGACAGTAGGCAGAGAGGTTGCAAACAGAGTATCCAAGGTAATCTAAAATCAGAGAGTTTTTAAGTTTGAATTTGTTTCAACCTTGCTAGACAATTGAAATCTGATCGTGCACTTTTTTTTTTAATATGAGAGGGGGTTGTTTGGTTGGTTGTTTTTTATGTCTACTGATACACCCATCCTGAGTTTATAAATAGGGGCAATGGTTGTTTTTAACTCCTTCTGGAGATATTAAGGCAAAACTGACTGCAAAGCGTTTCTCTGTGCTTAGGACACAATGAAATATCAATATACATCAATGTTATAGCATAGTAGTGATTGTCATTAGTAATTCAAAACTAGCTACATATATAAAAGATGATGATTATGACCAGAATTTAAATGTTTCAAGCAAATTTCTGCTGCTGTTCATTAGGACAGTAGAGCCCTCACAGGGTTCATTCATCGTGCAACTGGGTGATGGATTCTGTTAGAAATGTCTAGTCATGTTTTTCATGAGAATATAGACAAATAGTGACGCTTCCGGAGCTTGAGCTTTCCCAAAGGACAGTTTGACTCACATTTATTTTACTTTTAATTATTTATCTATGCAAATATTTATGACGATTATAATCCTTGAGGGCTTCACATAATTAAAATTATGTAAGAAAAAACCACATACAAAAATAACCCATCTGGGTACCAGAAATGTGCCTGAATGACTTTCTCTTATACAGTGTTTCAAACTCAGGTATAATTTTCTGAATTGCTGTTCCAACTAGACAATTGTTCTGTGATCTGGCTATTTCATAGTCCTCGTAGTGTATTTGGACCTTAACTGTATTCTGAATTCTGACATGCTCTAGTGAAATCCACTATGAAATGCCCAAATACTTACTTCTGAACAAAAAGTTCATTAATTATTTTGGTGTTTACCCCATGCAATACTTTCCTGCATTTATGAGACTAAACCACTCCTCTTCTTCAAGAGGACTGACTCACTTGCTTAATTAAAATTACAGCCAGAAGGTGGGGTAGAGGTAGAGGCGATATATTGTACAGTAGACTGCAATTCAAGTGCTCAACAAGATGAGGCTTCTAAACTTTTCTTATCCTGTATGATGTGATATTTTGCAATTACAAATTCAGAAGCCATGAAGCCGGAGAGGCAGTCATCAAGTGAGACCCTGATTTTATGCCTAGGAGACTGCATGGGAGGAAAGGGTCATTTGGCAGTTAAAAGTTGGTGAATGAAATACAAGATCTTGGTTACTCAGCTAGAACCACGGTCTCTTCCTCCCAAGTGCCTTCCTGGGTTACAGGATTACCTTCCCTTTTTTTCTGGCATGGTCAGTTCTTGCAGTCCTTTCTGAGCAGCGGCAGGGAATCAGCATGAAATCCCAGCCTGCATAATCTGGTTGGGGGCAGACAGCCTGTTTAGCCTCTGAGTGTGCAGAACACATATATCTGCAGCCCCAGATTTCCTCTGAAGAGCTGTAATGTCCTCGTGGGTCCGGTTTTAAGTGAAAGTGCTGAGCTCTGATGTCACTGTTGTCAGTAGGCATTAGATCTTCCTGCATCAGCTGGATCAGATGATAGGGAGTAAGCTACGTATTTCGTGTAACAGATGTTTAATTTGTGAATCCCAAACAGATGAAGGTATGAATTGTCTGCTGAGATGTCACTTTCCCTGTGTATGTGCATGACTATACAGGATGTGCAGGTGTCTTCCCTCTCACGTACCCAGGAAATGTTTTCATCTCGCCTGCTGGGTTTTGGGCACATAAGCCCTTTCAAGAACAGGGTTTATCACAAGATCGCTAAATGATCCTGTGATCCTATAATGAGAACTACTAGCTCTGTAATCATGAAGTGAGCCTTTTTGTAGTGTCACTTGATAACAATAGCTCAATAACGCTTCTGGTTTTTTCTTTTAACATGAAAGCAACTCTTTAAAATCTTTAAAAGTGCTTGGTGGTTGGTGCGAGATACAGTAGATATTCTTTGCTTTATATATACATAAATAGTGATACTCTGTTAGACTACATCTAGAATACTGTGTTCAGTTTTGGGCCCTTCCCATACAAGAAAGACGTTGACAAACTGAAGTGAGTTCAGTGGAGGCCACCAGCATGATCAGGACTGGATTACTTGCCTTGTGAGGAGAGGCTGTGGGACTGGGGCTTGTTCAGCCTGGAGAAGAGGCAACTTCAAGGGCACCTAGCAGCAGCTCCTGGTGGCTATAGGGAGGTCATCAAGGAGATGCAGCAAAGCTCTTCACAGAGGAGGCATGGTGGGATATGATGGGCATGAGTTGAAACAAGGGCCAGTTGAGACTGGATATCAAGGAGAAGCTTTACCATGAGGATGATCAAGCAGCGAATCAGTTGCCCAGAAAGCCTGCACAGGCTCCATCCATGGAGGTCCTGATTGTACTAAGCCCTTTGAGATGCCCGGGTCATGCTAGTCTGAGTTCAGAGCTGACTCTGCTGTGAGAAGCAGGTTGGACTGGAGATCTCCCGAGTGCCCTTCCAACTTGAATTATCATAGAATCATAGAAGCATAGAATAGTTAGGGTTGGAAGGGACCTTTAAAGGTCATCTAGTCAAGGGACATCTTGAACTAGACCGGGTTGCTAGAGCCCCGTCCAACCTGACCTTGAATGTTTCCAGGGATGGGGCATCTACCACCTCTCTGGGCAACCTGTTCCAGTGTAAAGAATGCTCCTCATCATAAAGAATTTCTTCCTTATATCTAATCTAAATCTATTCTCTTTCAGTTTAAAGCCATTGCCCCTTGTCCTATCACTCCATGCCCTTGTCAAAAGTCCCTCTCCAGCTTTCCTGTAGGCCCCTTTAGGTACTGGAAGGCTGCTCTAAGATCTCTGTGGAGCCTTCTCTTCTCCAGGCTGAACAACCCCAACTCTCTCAGCCTGTCCTCACAGGAGAGGTGCTCCAGCCCTCAGATCATCTTCGTGGCCTCCTCTGGACTCGCTCCAACAGGTCCATGTCCTTCTTGTGCTGAGGACCCCAGAGCTGAAGGCAGTACTGCAGGGGGGTCTCACCAGAGTGGAGTAGAGGGGCAGAATCCCCTCCCTCGACCTGCTGGTCACGCTGCTTTAGGATCATATCCTATGATCCTATTAAAAGCTTACTGAAATGAACATTTTTACTTAAGTATAGGATATGCTTTGATTGCAAGATTGACTTCAGTATTAAAATCTCAGTGGCTGTATTCATACCCACAGCAAATGGTAAATGGTTGCTGGTTTTAGGTACTTTGTGTCATATACAGCCTGGTGAGGCAGATGCGAAGAACCCCAAGTGACAGCACATGTTCAAGGTTAACAAATATCCTGTAGAAAGGCTGTGGTTACTCTGAGATCCAAGCTTTCGTGATTATATCATAACTGTGGATTTTTATGCCGGTCTATCTAACGTAGGAAACAACAAATCCTTTTCTTTAGACATCATTTTAAAAGACTGCAACCATTCCTTAGGGTTAGCACATTAAATTTGCAACCAAAAAAGAAGCAGGTAAATATTTTGTGTTGCTGTTTTGGAAGTCAGCCAGATTCAGCACGGATTTCATTTTCTTTGTACTCTAATATTGAAAGATTCTGTGATAAGAATACTACATTTGGGTAAGTCAAGAGAAATGAAAAAAAGACAAAATGAAAAGAACTGTTGCAGTTCTTTTACAGAAATCTTTGTCCATTGTCTGCACTGGCTGGAAAAAGGGAGCTTCTCCTAGCTGCAACATCACAAGCTAAAAAGATTTTTTGATTTCGATTTGTGGACCCATTATCTCACTGAACTGCCACTGTCAGAGGCCACTTACACAGAAAAATGTTGAGCCTACACCTTAAACACGATCAGAAAGAGATTTATTAATGAGAAAGTTGGTAACAGCATCTCCTTTGGGCCTTTAATTTATTTTCTCAGCCTCTTCTGGCCCATTTCTGTAAAGGAGTTGGTGGGTCACACACTCAGATGGATTTGTTCCCTGTCTAATATCAGGGGCACATCCTTTCTGAAGATTTCTCTTCAGAGAGGGTGTAATGTTGGTACTGACTGAAAACGATGCAGTCAGTGTATTCTTGCAAAGGAGCTATACTCCCGTCTTTTTCCAATGAAGTACGCACTCAGGCATAGTCAAAATAGGCAACACAAATCACAAACATTTTCCTCTTACAATAGTATTTTCTAATTTGCTTATGTCAGTAAGATTATAATTTAGATAAGTCTCATTTAGATAAATGGGAAGGAAGGGTGGTTAGGACATGTCTTTTTAAAAAATTTTTTCTAATATTATATTTCAATTGTAAGTGGACATAGTAGTGATCAATCTATCTGAAGTTATGCAGTTTTATTTGAACATTGTTTTCATAATCTCAAAGTCCAGTTGCACTTTTTGATTTTCAGAGGTTTTAAAAGCTTTTTATTTCTCATACTAATGTATTAAAAATTGTCAGTCTATGTTGCTAAGGGCTTGTTAAATCTCTACTCAGTGCACTATATTTCCACTGGCTTGAGAAGACCTCAGCTCACTAAATTCTATATATGCTTCGTAGAGCTGCATATGCATATGAGCAAAAAGTAATTATGGTATTTCTTAAAGTTAGAAGAATGAAACCTATTTATTCATTAATATAGAAGAATCATAGAATATCTCAAGTTGGAAGGGATCCATAAGGGTCATTGCTTAGCACAGGACTACCCAAAACTAAACCATATGACTAAGAGCATCTTCCAGATGCTTCTTGAATCTCTGACAGGCTTGGTGCCATGGCCCCTTCCCTGGGGAGGCTGTTCCAGTGACCGACCAAGAACCTTTTCCTAATGTCCAGTCTGAACTTCCCCTGACACAACTTCGATATATAATATTCAATATATAACCTAAGAACTGCCGTTTTGGGCACACCAAAGGTCTGTTTAGTTGGTTTGTACCTCAGTGCCCAGTAGTTTAAAGGTCAGCACAGGAGCAGAGCTTCTCACCTAGTATACTTTCTTAAGCTATAGCTAGTGGATGTTTATGGACTTTCTGAGCTACAGGCTCAGAAATGATTGGTAAAATCTTCTACCATCTGTTTTTCTGCTGATTTGTCAGAGCCTAAAAACCTGTAGAATAGGCTTTTCTGCTTTGTTACCATTTCATGGGAAAAAAATGTGCTATCCTTTTCTTTTCCTCCATAAAAATATAGCATATTCAAATGTCAATGTTTTTAAAAGTATTTTGGTTTTCTCAACTTTTTCCTGCAGAAAAAAAAAAAAAACAAACACAAAAAAACCCCCAAACCTCCCTGACCAGCTGTGATTTAGTATTTAATGTTAATCTGAAGAAACTACTGAAAATATTTCTGAAGTTGCTGCCAGCTGTGATTTCCAATAATGTGATAGAAAATACATACACATATTTTTCATGTTTGTCTTTTACTATGTCTGAGCTCTGGATACTTTACAAGAAAATAATGCTAAGTTATTCTCTCTGACTCTAAACAAAACATTCTCAGTGATCGTAATACTCTCTTTGAACTGTCACTGAGTGGTGGAAAATGTAAGCAGAAAACAAATGGGGAGGATAAAGCAATTAAAATTTTAAAAAGGAGGGTCTTTATGACTTTCCAGGAGCTTATGATTCCTGAAATACTTTTCCCAAATACATGCGTAACTGAATTACAGCAATTATAAAGCTTGTTGTACTGGAGAATTTTTTTCATTAAATAAGGAAAAGTTCTACACAGCATGTAGAAAATAGAGCTAGTTCTCAAGAAGAGATTAAGACTGAAACTAAGGGTAGTTCAAAAGATAGCCTAAATCCCTACCTGGATGCAGATTTGCCAAAAATACCATACTAGTTGGTACAGGCAGTACTGTTTCCCTAACAGGGTGTTATCCCATCAGGCTAGCATTTCACCCAAAGAAAATTTTTCCTGGAATCATTTCCATATACTTTTAATTGAAAGTTATAGAAAACAGGAGGAAAAAGAAAAGCACATTTTTTCGTTTTTTGTTTTTGTTTTTCATGAGCATAACTTCTCAAGCCTGACTTGTACCAGTTTCGTGTTTTAACCTGGGTAAATTCACGTTGAGAACATATGAGTTTAGTAGGAAAAAAAGAAAAAAAAAAAAAGAAGTATGACTGATCAGTCTTATCCAAAAGCATAATCATTAGCCAGCTGTCGTTACCCCACTGCTGCTCAGAGCTGTAACTTAGTCCCAGGCAGATAGTTACATCTTCACTGGCTCTTGCACTGAATCTGGCTCACTAGGAACAGCAAGCGAGTACAGAGTACTTTTATTTACGTATGTCTAGGGGTTTACTTATAGTTTGCTAGTTTTGCTTTTCTTTAAGTTCGGCTGTTTTGTTTTGCTCTGTTTGTTTTTTTCTGAATGTGACCACTTTTTTTCCCATTATATACTGAGATAAGGACAAGAACAATTGTTGGTAGTTTGACTTTGCCTTTCACACTTGCAAATTCATGCTACCGGCAACAAAGGTAGTTTTTATACCAGGAGTAAAGTGAAGCTTAGCTCAGGGGCATCATTAGGAGCAGTTAGAGATTTTGTTAGTGGCATAAACGTCAAAGATTTGTGACCCAGACACTAAGAACTTATTTCATTAATGCATTTAAATATTAATTATCATTTATTGCAAAATAAAAAAGGCTGTTACAATACTTTTCTCATTGTGTGGCATAGGCTATATGTCTCCCTTTTTTTAAACCAATTAAAACCATTCTTTCCCTGAATATTATTAAATTATGTTAATATCAGACTTCTTATTAGGAACCTGGTAATATATAAGCAAAGTGAAACAAATTCAGTAATACAATTATAAGGTTAAACCCAAGATTAGAAGTGAAAAGCAGTCTCTAGTAATTGCCTGTGATTACTTCTACTCACAGAATGCCAGGCCACTGCTTTTCTAATACGCTGAATCGATATTCTTACAAACTCTGCTTTTCATGGTTTATAAATAAACATTCGACAGTTTGCGAGAGTTATAAATAAAGGTCAATATTGAATGTCACACTGATTCAGAATGTAATTATTGCAGGGAGGGGGAGAGAAATATGACATGCTGATAAGTCAGGTAATTAAAAGCCAAAATGAATAGTACTTTAATGCTGGAAAATGTGGTTTGCGGGGTGTAACAGATAAAGAGCTACGTGTCCTGTATATTTTAACTTCATTGGCTGAAGAGATTTGGCTTGCTAAAGTCACAGAGGGAAAGGAGATCTAAAAAGGACTATGGTTTTCACCAACCTTTAATCCTTAGTTCAAATTGTTAGTTTAGGAACAGCCCAGCTGAGCAAGCATAGCTTTGATGATTGCTTCTGTGTCTATTGTTTTAAGTTTTTTTCAGTCATTCATCCTTTCAGTTTTAATTGAATCAATGTATCTTTCCAAGAACTGGATCATACCGTGCCACGAATGGGCCACGTCTTTTTTTCCTCTTCCCGTCCCTTGGTGTTCCTCAGGCAGGGAGCCCAGGGATTGTCCAGCCAGGGGAGTTTCAGGGCTCAGAGATGTCTGTGGCATAGAAGCAAGAGTGAGTGGTATCAACACTGGAGTTCTTTGTGGGAAGTAGCCTTTGAATTGAGGTTCTCCAGCTATGCGGGAAATCTTTCCTCCTTTCTCGGAAAGAAAAGAGATATAAACCGATATAGTTAATTTGCAGACATTTCATGGGAAAATAAACCAGATGCCTTCCAGCTATCCCAGACTTACTGCAGGTGCACCGGTATATTTTCCACTTTGTGTGCACTGTAACATTAACATGAGATGTCACAGAAGAGCAGCTCAGGAGAAAAGACCTAAAATGAAACAGTGACTCCAACAAAAGGAAAATGGAGGTAGGAGGTCTGCGAAAGCTGTGGTCCATGTCCTGTCTATTAGAATTGTCAGATATAATCCAACCTGACCTCTCCATTTCTTAGGTCCTTAAATTTCATTCGGCTGACTTTGTATTGACCTTAATAACCCAAGTTTAACTGAGTCGTACTGCTCAGTAAGACATTCAGTCTTGCTCAGTATCCCTTAAGTAGGTCTACCAACCTGAATTATTCCCACTATGTACACCTTCACATCTCAAGATTTGCAGTAGTCCTGTCTTCCTGAATTCTTTATATCACTCATAAGCAAAGATCTTCTGATTACAGTGCTTTTGCTCAGTTTATGCTTTTTTTTAAAATGCCTATGGCACAGAAAATACCCTTTAGTTCAGCTTTACATGAAACATCTGCCTATATATTAAGAACCAAAATGAAAATATTTTAGTTTAACAGTGTCATTAAACACTGTGATGACACATTAGAAAAATAATTATTCAAATCAAGGTTTTCTTTAGAATTGCTGAAAAGCACATTTTACACACAATCCTTCAAGTTTTCATACCAGTTCTATTTCCCACGTATAAAAGATGTTGATATGGCACCTGCAGAAGCTATGTAAAAAGAAAATGTAGAACTTTTTCAGAGGAATTCCTAGAACAAAGGATGTATCCTAATGCATGTCATGATACACAGTGCAGTCATGATAAAAATAATGGTGAAGAAGCAAAGCTTGCGTAGGAGCTTGCTGACCCTGCTAGATTTAGACCTTCTCTGTAATTAATCTTACAGCACATTTTACATTTTTGCTGTTTTAGCACAGGAGAGTAAAAGAAAATTCAGAAGAATCAAATGGAAATAGAAAGGAGATTAAAAAGTCTGAAGGTTAAGCCATGCAAGGAGATCTATATCATCTTGCAACATGCTGACTTTTTAGAATGACTCTTTTTACAGGTTGTCTTCATCCTGTTTCAGAGGCAGCCTATGGAAGCACTGTTTTCCAATCACGATTTGATAAAAGCAATTAATTTTATTTCTCATGTGAGCCAGAAGCTCAAAAACTTACAGGTTCTTCTGTCTTCAGGTTTCTACAGAAAACATTAGTCAAGGAGATATCTGATTTACCTAAAACTCGTCAGGAATACTAATGCATATCTGCTTAAGTGTTATAGTCAACAAAGTCATCAGCAACACATTGAAAAAGTCACATTTCTTTGAGACTTTAAAATAATAAAGTCTGAAATCAACAATGTGGATCTAAGTTAAATTCTCAGTTATTCAGAGGTCAGTGACAGTTGGCTTCATTGTCTGCTTAAGTCTTGTGTCTCAAAATATATCTCGAACAAAAGAAAGATGGTATGAACATAGGAATACAAAATGAAGCATTTCATTGTCAGGAAAATAACGATTTTGGTCACCTGTAAAATTTTAAACTTATGTGCATCCTCCAGTGTCTGCTTCTTACGGGAATTTTTTATGCCACAATTTTGCCAAATTTTGTCCATAACCTTTTCTGAAGAGAAAATGTCACTTTTGTTCAGTCCAGATGTCTAAGGCTATCATTGCTCTTTCTTCTTCTCCTTTCCTCTTTCTCTCCTTCTCCTTTCTTATTTTTTTAAAGTCCTTTGGAAGAATTCATTTCTTGAGTAAAAACTAAATGTACCAGACAAAACAGTGGAAAAGTAGAACTTTGAATAAAGTTGGGAGGATTTAGTTGACCTCAGCTATACACATCTGTCACCATTACATGGCCAAGAGCAGAAACTAAGTGTAGAGAGAGAGGATTTTAATACAAGAAATACCTGCTTGTACTTCATAAGATTTTGCTATCTACTGGCAGCTGACATACAAGGTTTTACCTTTTCTCAACACCTCAGCACAGTTTTAGTCTGCGAACAATTTCTGCATTCTTGAAAATGTTTTTGCTTTTAAAACTACCGGAGGTGTTTTAATGTTCAGGTCCGTCCCAGTGTTGTGCAAGTTTGACTTCTTGTGCAAGTCTTTGATTTCAGAAGATTTATCAATTTTGCATGAATGCGCCACTGGAGAAATTACTGGATTTATTCAGGAAGCATGTACAGACTCTCAACTTCACCCCTGCTTATGTGATTTGCAGTATCACCAAGCAACAGAATTACATCCCCACTTGGCTTTTGTACTTTTCATCCCATGATTCTTTCATTCACATCCATATGTTGGCATTATCCATGGATCCAAAAGCGAGTGTGTATAAGGCAATATCTGGCAAGCAGACAGAGCTAAGCAGGACTAGCACACTTAATTCGCATTTCCTAAGTACTCTGCATGCTGAGTTGATATGCCAAAGCATCAGCAGTTCGCTCCACAACAGAAGACACTGATCTAATTGTTCTATTTTGTATAGAGGTCTTATGCATCCAATTGGTAGAGGGAAGCCTGAACCGCCAAAGACATGGATCTGAATTTCACAAAAGTAGCCTTCAGTGTTTAAGTAAAAGAAAGAGAGAAATTACAAACTGCATTCTTCTCTTCAGCAATTTGCTGGCTCAACAGTACCGCCACTCACTCTGATGTTATAGCACACTGTGGCGGCTGTTGTGAACCCTGTTTTTCAGACATGACCCAAAACAAGTGAACACATATGGATCTAAGCACTTGGTCTTCTCTGACTGGGGAATTCAATAATTGACCAGCTTTGGTCTGTGGCATCTCAGCCTTGTGAACTCAAACCAGCTCAGGCCTAGGAGCCATGGAAACATGTAAGGAAAAGCTTCGCAGTTCAAGCACCAACTTCTTTTGGCTCTATGGTCTTCGGCATTCACGGAACAGAGAATTAGGTTGGAACAAGTCTGACTTAATTCTCACCCATATAGATGTGGCCATCAGTGCCCAATTCTCGGCTTTCACTGTGCTAGAAACCAAACCTGTATTAGATGATAAACTCCTCCTTGTGAATTCCACATCCAAACTTGGTAGCGTCTTGCCAGGTTTGCAGTTTTCCCTACCAGATTGCTATGTTCTTTTTGGATCTGGCCACAATGCTATTTATACTTGCCTGTTTCCCAGTGGAAGAGGGAACTGTTAGAGGCATTTATGCATCTAATCTTTTTAGGCTAAGTCTATTATTTTGGTGTTGTTGACTTTACCTGATTATATTGATATTCGAGTGCCAGTCAATTCATTGTTTATTTGAAACAATAATTTAATTTTGTACACTTCTGTGGAAAGGATAACCTGAATGAAAAAAATAGGTTTTTTCCAATCTGAGTGTTAGTTTTGAATTGAATTACACTGACATTTTCTTTGGATAAGGGGTGGCTATTTTAACAGTCAGTTTGAAATCCAGCACAGAGACAGCTTAAGGCATACTGCAGCCTTTAGTCCTGGAGATCTTAAGGTAAACTTCAAGGGAGTAACCTGCTGCCACATAGAGTATAGGAAGACGGAACCAAACGATGTTCAGAAAGCTCCTGGCAACCTGTCCATCCTGGCAAACTGTCCATCATGCGTAAGATGTAGTTTTGTAGGAAAGGTGAGCACTTGTGTGTCTTTCATCATCACACATCCGTTTGTAAAGAGTAGTGCACATCTGCTTTTCAAGAAGAACATACAGAAAACAAACCACAGGACAAACTGCTGTCAGAAACTTCCACACTAATCCCCAAAACTGAAGTTCTTTTGGGAGCCCTCAGGATGTTTCCTGGCCATAAGTATGAGGTTAATGAAATCTCTTAATTCAATACAACTTTTTTGTTGTTACATAATTCATTGTATGTACCATTCAGCATTTAAAAGTAAGACAGAGTGTACCAACTGGAAATGAATGTAATTCAAGTTTTCACTTAAATCAGAGTTAAAATTTTGGGTGAAGAATGTTTGCAAATTAATTTATGCTCTGGAGTCTCCAAAGCTAACGGAGGAAGCTGGCTGCCAATCTCTACTACTATACATTTACTTTTTTCTTCCATTTTATTTTACAGTCTATATTACTAGTCTATTTTACTATTTATATAGTTACAGGAATATAAAAAAATGTGGAAAATATGAAAAAATAATTTATACAATAAAGTTTATTGAAAATAAAAAAGGGAGGGCGGGGAGCAGGAGAGGTAAATGTTAAACCCGAAATGACTCACCTGTCTTATTTTTACCCTGACCTCAAAGAAAGCATCCTATGGCCATATCTTATTTTCAGTCTGATTCTCCAAAACTGCTTCTGAGAGAAGTGTCTTCCAGACTTAGCCTAGTACTGAAGCACTGTGAATGTAAGTATATTAGTACAGTGCATATTTTTATATGTAAAGGTCGATTCTCTGTTTAAGATTCAGTCTGTGCCTCCCTCTCCTTCCTCCCACTTTCTCTCTGGAATCAGTAAAAAGTACCTTAGCCATTGACTTCAATCTGAACTTGATTAGGGTCTGATTGATCAGATCTGTAAAAAATCAGGTAGAAAACAAAGTTTATTAAGGCAAAGGCCTTTACGGGGAGACTGAATAACTTACTGATAGAAACATTGCTGAGGAAATTTGGGTGGAAATACAGATTTTCAGTCAAGAAATGACGATTTAAAGGCATAAGAACAGCATAACAAGTTAACATAGGTAAAATGTTTATAGACTATCAGTATACTTACTTAAATTCTCATAAAATCATCATCAATGAAACTTCACCCTTGTAATGTAGTTTAAACACACTGTAAAAGTTTAATAAGTTTCTGAAGCGTATGGCATCACTTGCCACCAGAGACATGTTCCAAACTGGGGAGGGTGGTGTTCACAGTCCCCAAGGTCAATTCCTGGGCCCTGTGGCAATTAAGTAGAAATAGAAAAGCAGAAGAGATTAAATACATGAAGAAGAATATGAACAAAATTAGCTTCTCCACCTGACTTGGTAAATTCTTGCTCACTCTAGTGAGTGAGCTGGCTGTCACAGTTTGTTTGCTACCTAAGGATTGGTACAGGCACGTGTATGAAAAGCACTTACAAGGGTATATCTATGAAAATGAATTGAGATCCGTCATCTGCTTTTTATCCATCAATTATTTATTTGGAAGAAAGTTTTTTCTCTATGAGTTAGAATGTTCTGTAAGACTTTTTTTTGAACGATAGCTATAGAGTGACAACATAAAACTCTATTCAAAAGAGGTGGTGGAAGAGAAAGCTCTGCTAGAGACTGAACTTTTTAAAGTTTTGAATATTTCTTTTTTATCATCCCATCTGTAGAGATTCAGTGCTACAAGGACATTCCCTTAGGCAATATCAATACAATGTGAAGGTTTATGAGCAAGATTGGTCAATAGCCGGCTTAATATGAGCCAGTAGGGTGCCCAGGTGGCCAAGAAGGCCAATGGCATCCTGACTTGTATCAGCAATAGTGTGGCCAGCAGGACCAGGGCAGTGATCGTCCCCCTGTACTCGGCACTGGTGAGGCCGCACCTCGAGTGCTGTGTTCAGTTTGGGCCCCTCACCACAAGAAAGACCTTGAGGTGCTGGAGTGAGTCCAGAGAAGGGCAACGAAGGTGGTGAAGGGTCTGGAGCACAAGTCTGATGGGGAGCGGCTGAGGGAGCTGGGGTTGTTTAGTCTGGAGAAGAGGAGGCTGAAGAGAGACTTATCGCTCTCTACAGCTACCTGAAAGGAGGGTGTAGCCAGGTGGGGGTCGGCCTCTTCTCCCAAGTAACCAGTGATAGGACAAGAGGAAATGGCCTGAAGTTGCACCAGGGGAGGTTTAGGTTGGATATTAGGAAGAATTTCTTCACTGAAAGGGTTGTCAGGCACTGGAACAGGCTGCCCAGGGAAGTGGTGGAGTCACCATCCCTGGAGGCATTTAAAAGTCGTGTAGATGTGGTGCTTAGGGACATGGTTTAGTGCTGGACTTGGCAGTGTTAGGTTAAAGAATTTTAATAAGCCTTGACAGATATATTTCATTAATAGTGCTGATGTAGAGAGGTAGGACCTATGCAGTGGGGTGTGTAAAGCACTAAGGTGTTCTTACTGCTGCCTAAAATATAACATAGAACAGACTGTCACTTGGTAGAAGAAATATCTTAACTAAATGTATTGAATTATTTTCCTTTTTCATGATCAAAATTCTTTTCCTGGTGACTGTGTGTTACTGTTTAGTAGGAGGAGTAAATACCTATCAAGGAAAGACTAGACTTCCATAAAGTGAATGAGCGTACTGTTTAAGCAAACAATGATCCATTTCAACACTTTTTTCTCTTGTCCTGTCTTCACAGTCATGCATACACACACGCGCGCACACACACACACATACAGATTCACAGCATGCCATGCTGGCAACTAAAGTAGTGGGAGAACTCATCGTGTTATGTGAGAGGTGAATTGGACTATCTCTTTTTGCACAAATTAATACTTGTTGAGGTCCACTTACCTGTGTTTATACTCAAATATATTTCACCATACAAATAGAAAGAGAGGACTAGAGTATGTATATGCATATGGGCACACAATCTAACTGCAAGTAATAGCATACAAATTTTGCTCTTTGCGCCTGTAATGACTATGTGTTGTTACCATCTGATGGATATTTATTGCACAATATGAAATGTTGATGCATATTTACATACATCACAGAAGGCACTCTTTGGTCCAGCATCTTTGAAGACAATCTTAATACAGAGAAAAACATTCAGTCAACAAGTACAGAAAATTACTTTAGATTTTCTGTACCATGTAGATTTAACTTTTGTAGCTTTAGTTTTGTGTTTTGGGATCAAAGCTGAAGCAATGCTGAGAGTCATATTTTCCTGCTCATTTTTATCAGTGAGTAAGAACTCGACTCTGCTATGCTGTCAAGTTGACATCCTTTAAAACAGTGAAAATAAACAAATGCATTCTAATGGACCCGTTTTTCACTGTTGTGCTTTTGCCTCCATGTATTTGCAGCATGATCCAAAAAGCTTCAGAAGTAAAATGTTTCCTAAATGCTCTAAGATACTCAAATACAATGCTATATTTAATGTGAAAGTGACAAATGAACAGGTGTGAGAAGAGAATGGAAGTTTTGGCAGATGAAAATGCTTAGAAATTTATTTATTGGCAAGAAAAGTTAAGGGCTTATAGTGTAGAGAATATTAAATGAGTTGAGAAGTTGCTAAGAAGCAGAATGCTGGATGTGGAAAAAGTAGAGGAAAGATGTTCTTGGGAGCTAAGATCAAGAGTGATATTTAGTAACAAGACATTTATATTGCCCAAGATAGGCACTTATCTGAGGTAACTAGGTTAAAAATAGTGACCTGATGCTATTTCTACAATCCCTGGAGAAAAATAGGCACCTCTAGGAAGAATTCACATCTTCTGCCAGTTGAATCATATTCTGGAGCTGACTTTCTCTCCAGCAAAGGAGAGGGAACAGAGAGAACTACTGGTGGCCGTTCAATGCATGGACCAGCCTATAACTAGTCCAAAGTAAAACTGCCTGATAATGTGCAGGTCCCGCAAACTTCATGAAACTCCTTCTACACCCAAAGATGGGAATTACCTAAGGTGTTCTTGCCAACATTTGTAATAAAAGTCTTACATTCTTTTCTTTCTCTTTTCCTCAACTGCAGAAAACACACCTGTGCATTTTGCTTGTAATATTTAATTTTTTTAAAATGAACTTCTAGTTCACAGTTTTAAATTACTCTTTAAGTTAATGTTTATTTATCATGGTTAGGATTTCATTAGAGAAGTCAAGAATAGTGATGATGCACTCCTTAGGAGCCCAGAAGGTTGCTTTTTACCTGCCACATACATCTATAGTGGTTATTTCTTACCAAAAAAATCTGATTAAACTCACAATTAGAGTTTCTTCTTGTATAACCTGTATTTATCCAAGTATACAATATCTCAGGGATCAGAAGCTAATTTTGCAGATGATGGATAAAGATTAAAATAAGACAGAATCAACCTTAATTTCCTTTATATGTAAAATGTACTTCATAATTCATTTTCCTTAAGTCAGATTATAAAAAGTGGGATTGCTGTTGAATTGAAATGGAAAATGCCCTCTTTAATCTGTTGCTCCAGGTGTGAGTAGATTATTCATTATTAGAATAAGGAGACCTTGTAAATTAAAGACGTGGCAAAAGAGGAGAGGAAGTCTATCGTTTATGGAGTTCAGCTGCTATGCATACTTACAACTGCAATTTCATTTTCTTAGCAATCATTGGGGAAAAGAATCTTTAAATTAGTGACATTATGACATAACTACAAATGTAATAGCTAAGAAACTTACAGCTGTTGGTTAGTACCTTCTAAGACAAGAAACGCCTGATGATAGAAATTTCAGTCTGCCTATTTAAATTTTGGTCAGCATTAATATTATTGACTTACTCTTTTCCCAAGATAGGATTCTAATGTCCCAATGCAACTAATTTTGCTCTGATTGCTGTCAAAGGTATTTCCTGAGTTTTTGGAATGAGGTAAGGGTGAGGATTTTTGAGCAGTCGCCTCAAATGGAATGGTGGTCAGAGAGCAAGAAGGGGGGAAAAAAAGGTTAAAATTTCACTTCCTTATCCGTTTACTGTGAGTGAAGTGGGTTAGAAATAGACATTGGCAGGTATCAGCCATAAAGCATTCAAGAACTACTTGTGTCAGTATTCAAATGGTAGGGTTTGCTGCTGGTAGGTTCTGAAAACAGGTGTAATTTCAGGAGAATAAAACTGAGCTATTTGTAAAAGAGTTTTTTTTTGCCTGAGTGTCAGATTATTTAAAGCAAATATCCCCACTGAAAAAAAAAAAAAGTGCAGATAAATGTGTTACTTGAATATCAATACAGTTCTGCCTTGGTATTTTGTAGTTCCCAAATAATTATGTTCCATTTAACCAGGTAGATTTGCCTTTGAGTATTATTAATTTGGAGAAGGAGAGTGATTATTTTTTACCCTGGGACCATAATTTTCATTCGGGTGGGTTTTTTTCATTTCTTTTTTTTTTTTCCCCCCCTAAGAATTGATAGATTGCTGGGTTTTCCTTTTTGTTACAGAGCATGAAATGAACCTGGCAACGGAGTTACAGCCTCAATAAATACGAACAGCCATTTTCGGGATGTGCTTGAGCATTTTAATGGGTCTCATGTCAAAGCACGTGGTTTAGCTAATGGCAGAATTGACTTCAGATTCTTCCATAAATTGTATTCTGGTGTAATCAGAAAGATATAAACTGATTTACCAGAAAGATATTAACTGATTTACTGTGAGAGAAATCTCTTCTGCCTCAGGAAACTGTGGAGATGGTAGACTGCGTAATTTCAGCCCCCTTTTCACCAGGTTCAAAGGGGAGCTCTAGTTGGAAGTAACAGCCTGCACTAGCCTGGCCATACTGCGAGAGGGAAGGAGCTGTTTGATCATGTCGTCTCTTCACTGCACCCTTATCAGTCACCCTACTGCATGATGTGGTGGACTTAAGAGTACTTAAAAAAATTTTTATCAGTCTGATATTATATATGTCCAGTAATAGAGTTTCAACCATGTACTCAAGAAACTAAAACTTTACATTGTGTCAAAACTTACTTTCTGAGCTAGAGATTAATTACACAAATTGAAAGATTTCTTACCTCTTTGTTTCCGTAACAGGAGAAAAATTTCATTCCTGTTTCTCTTATATAAGTTTTATACTTTTACACTAGTTTTAGTGTATATTTCTCATCAGAGGAAAAAATATCTGAGAAGCCTTACTAAACTAAAAAGTTAAGAACTGTAGATGAAAGCTGACCTTCACTGTCTTACTTATTTTTATAGAGATTTATTCAGAATCACATTTCTCCAGACATGAAGGCCCCTTGGGTTAGCTCAGCTAGTCTGGTTCATTAAGCAAAAGAGTGTTACTTTGTTCAACAGAATTTCAGATGATCCTAACTTTAGGTTAACCAAGGTATGTAAGTTTGGAGTGTATTTGCCATAGGCTTCTTCAATAAGCAATGAAAAGAGATAAGCACCTCCAGAAAGCAGTTCCCATCTCCAGTCACATGAATTGACCTCAGGATGTTGCTGTCTTTCTTTACCAACTGTAGAGGACAAAAAAACTCTTAGAAATAATATTTTCTTCCTTTAGATGCTTTGGTTACGTGAATGGCATTAGGTGGGAAAAAATCCAGCCTGTCAGTGTTAATATGCAATATAGTATTTTGTAACTATTAAGGTAGAGATTGTTAGGATTTTGTAATGGATTCTTACATTTAGCTACGCCCTCTTAATTAAATAACTTAAATACAATTGTTAATGACATTTTATTCAGTATTTATTAGTTAGTCCTTGTGAAAATTACTTCTGAAAGAACAGACCAAGAGAATTATTTTCTGTAGAAATCAGCTGGTTTAAGGGCAACAGATATACAATTTTAATGCAGTTCAGTGTTCTGATGTGTTAGCAGAGTTGACTGAATAATAAAAAATAGACTGTTGAATATGTTTGAGTAAAAGTAGACCAATCTTACTTTATTGGAAAGAGTATTTCTGAAAATGCTTTGACATCTTCGTTTTTGTAAATTGTAAATGAATTAATCACCATATTTATGTGAGGAAACTACAGTTAGTTCGTCAGCAGCTGAAGAATTTTCTTTTTCAATAAATACATGGCTAACTAGTCAGGCATACAATTATACAATTAAAATACACAGTCTGTAAGTCAGTCAGTGGTAAACATAATTTCTTAAATTCTGATGTGCAAATACTGTTTAACAGAAACAGAAATTTATCAACATTAGAAAAACATCCTGACTCTCATAACCTGTACAACTTGCAATGACATTTCATCATATATAGTAATTAGAGCTCTGACATAGAGTGCCTATGTGGTTCTAGCCACAAAACACGTTGAGTAATATATTTTCTGTATATATCAATGTCTGTATCTCAGATTCTCCTTGTTGCTCCCCCACATCCCAGATAACTCAAACATTAATTAATTAATTAATCTGTTTGTTTGATTGTTTTTTTTTTAAGAAAGGACTTGTTGACTCAAGCAAATTTAGATGGCTTATTGTCTAGGAGCTCAGTTACTTTCAATCAGCAGTATAGATATAAATCACATGTACCAGTGTTGAACCAACAGCTGCGGGAAAGTCATTAAATGGATCAAGCTCAAGACATGGGTTTATGCAGTACTACTGCAGTACCCCACTTGTTGATCACATTGGAAGTGCTTAGATTTTATTCGTCTTTAGGTGTGTTTGTGCTTAACATTCTGCAATTAGTGCAGAGGTCTCTGTAGCGCTTACATTAAAAGCAGAACGTTAGCATGAGTGTTAAATATCCTGGGAATATGGTTCGTGTCTATACAACTTAAGAATTTATATTGCTGGAAAGGTTTTTAAAACACAACTTTAAAGAGTTATATATAAAGTTATGTAAGTACATAAAAGGATACATAACTTTGGTTGGCAGAAAAAGTCGTGACCAACAGGAACTGGAAACATGACTAAAGTGTGAATAATGTACCTATTGAAGTTGCTTTTTGATATCTAGTATCCCATAATCAGTCACAGCATGTGCTTGGACTAACATGGTTTTCTCAAGGCAAATGTAATATGTGAATCCTGGGCTCTGTTACTCAGACAGTTTTCTCCCATAAATGTATGTGTATGACTGCTTGAAGATTGTACCTTTTTCTGCATATGCTGGACACCTATGTTCTTCATGGGCTGCTCAGGGTACCTACAGCAGGTCAGCCTCTCTCTGGCAGAGTCAAGTGCCTGAAACCACCGCGTCATCCTCTCTTCTGTTGTTCATGTTTCTCATTTTGGCTTGGGCATTTGGCACTGGTATGCCACTCTCAAAAAACAATGGCCTTCATGCAGATGGGATGGCCTTGGCAGTAGAATATACTCTCCCCACCTCAACCCACAGTTGACTGGCAGCTGTGTCCTGGAAAACTGGCATATTACCTTGCAAGGGGCATGTTGCCATCCGTAGACAATCAGGAACCTCGGCAGCAAAATGCTCACAAATGAGTATCAGCTGTTAACGTTCAAGAACTCATTCCAAGTCTTTATTCTCTACATTGCTAAATGTAGAAGTCTCTATTGCACACAGCCTGCTGTCTTTCAGTCTAGATTGAAGAATAATTCTCCAAACAATAGTTACAGCACAGATATCTGTGCTCTTTCATGAATAGATGGAGATATGCAGTTTTCAGGAGTATTTTGAACTGAAAAATCAGAAAATATGTTAAACGTGTTTGGCTTTGATGTCTTATTTTATCCATGCTTCTGAGACATGGTCTGTGGTCAGTAGTGAATTAGACTGTTATCAGGGTTAATAAATGAATGTTTCATACCACTGTCTTTTCCAAACAAAAGATAGGAAAGAAATGAATGATCTGAGTCTCGATTATAGTCATGGCTGCAGACCATACCTTAATCAGGAAATCAGATAATGCAATGAAATAATGCAATAAAAAGCAATGTCAGGCAAACTTAGCTACCATTCAAAAATGTGATTTTGATCAGAAAAATATGTCTGGAGCCATTTTTAATTCATTGTTCTTCACAGATTTATTTATCATATTTAGTTCATTTTAGCAGATTTCTTAAAAAACAAAACACAAAACCAAACAAAAAACCAAAATGGAGAAAAATACAAGGAACTTTGAACTGGTAAATCTGCATGTTAAAATAGGCTTGGTTTGGCTCTTATGAAGATTCACAGAGCCGGAGTCCCTACGTAGTCCTGTTTTGTCTCCAGCTGGATGGGATATTTGTAATGAGGAGCAGGATGCTGCAGTGAACAGTTTTGAAGACCTAGAAGCAAGAACAAAATTGAGTTAATTCTTCCATAATTCTGTGCAGTTTATAGTGCGAAGAAGAGTGAAAAATACTGGTCTTTGATTTTTCTTACCAGACAAATATGACAGTGGATGCATGTAGCTGCCTGGAATGTTAATAACATGATGACATTTTTGCATACTGTATTCTCAGACTGGAAATTAATTTTGATTTATCACACAGTTTTTGGGGCAATTTTACTTGACCTTTTCTAAATACTACCTCCATTTATCCCTGGGCAGCTGACAAAGTCTCTTTTCCCTGTGACGTGGTATTTGTTTGAAAATATGAAAGTCAAGGTCAGTTTTAAATTACTGGCTTCACGCATCTAGTTATATTATGAAAAATTGGGGTCAGCTTTAGTCTTGTTAAGCAGGCTAATGAACTGGAGCCCAAAACTTGTTCCATTAATGTTGGAACATTTTAATTGCCTCTGTTTTCAATTGCTTCACTTTTCCCAGGTACTTTTAGCCAGTCAGCCTCAGCTGCGTGGATAAAACAAAAGGGATAGGGGACTGAACCCTGGCTTCAAAGTTAAATGGCACGGATTAACTCATGTTTGCATGCCTCTGACACTATGTAGAGTGAGCGGTGCCTTCCACATTCATGCACAAACTAAATTTCTTTTTTCTAACAGGGATGAGTAAGCTTGCACCTGGGAAAAAAAAGGGGGAACGTTATATGCCGGTTTCCAGCACTTCTCCCTCCTTTCACAGGAAAGTGTGTTATCATGTTCATCATGTCGAGTTTCGGCTGGGCTTTGTGTTGTAATTGCCAGCAGAGTAGTGATAGATAATAAGCTGGCTGCCAGCTGGGCTGAGAAGACTCACAGCAGGGTGGGCAAGTACACGAGAACCCCACGTGGAAGGACACATCTGAAACACGGCTCTCGTCCAGCCACTCTGAGGGTCTCTGGAGCACAGTCTCTCCAGCTGCAGGTTTCTCACAAACACAGTGCAAACAGTATGAAATCTTTGGGCATTCCAGCGAGTGACAGATTTACAAAAGGGAAAGAATATACTGTCAGCACTTTGCTTGCAGCCCATTGTAAGGTTATGAGAATTCAGCCTTAAAAAATGTAGAACTAGCATTTTTTGAAAATAACTGGAATGTCAGTAGGTGGAGGTGTCGAAGTTTATGCTCCTTTGTTTTATAAAGTCAGCCCATATTACTAAGCCGACAAGGTGAACTTGCTGTGAGAATTAGCATTCACTGTTTGTCAGGTTTTCCAGGCCTTTATTTGAGGGAGTGGAGATGATGCTAATCGCAGGGAGGGGGCTATGCACCCGAGATGATGTGGGAGTGATATTGTGTGCGGGTACCTATTCCACATACTAATGGGAAGGTTAAACCTTCTCTGCCCCCATCGTGATAAATCCATGTCTGTCTGGGCCACTGAACTGCTCCTCCAAGAGAGATGTCATGCCTATGAATAATTCTGGCAACATTTTAAAGTAAATTAGAGTTTGACTTTATGGCATTTTCTACACTATCCTTGCACAGAAAGGATTATAGATGTTGATTATTTTATCTTTTAAAGAGAGAGATGAGATTTTCTGTACATTTCTTGATCCACTGCATAGATGGGAGTGCTGTTACCATGAGTTTGCAAGACCTCTAAGGCTGATTAACTGCACATAAAATAGTAAGAGAAAGCATCCTGTTAAGAACAAAGAAACTATAAAATGATCCAGATGCAGCTGCATCTCAGAATTACTTCATATGCTGGCTGTTAAATATCTTGCAAATGCTGTTGACTCCTCTTGAATGCAGTTCTTGTTAACTGTACACTAATCCTATTTGTATGCAGTGGCTATGTAAATTTCTTTTTATAAGGGTTTTTTTCCCCTGACAAATCGGACTTGTATACAAGAGATCTTGATGATGTTATGATTCATAGGAGGATCCAATATATTACACACAGAGAGGCATGACAATCAATGCAAAACAGTATTATGAATCTCAGGGTGCATGTCTGAGACCCTCTTATAGCTTAAAAGAAACAGAAAAATCTCCTAATAAACTTTTTCTCTGAATATAAAATTCAAAAGCATCTTTCATGCCTCTGTCCAATGAGCATTCCATGTTTTTTGTACTTGCTGTTCTGTTACTGTTTGTAACGTATCTCAATATGTTGACTTTGTACATTAATTCTGACCTGGCAAAAGACCTAAAAACATACTCAGCTTTAAATTTGAGATAGTAATAGAAAACTAAGAGCATCACTTAAATGCTTTTCTAAATCACGACCATGGGCTCCACAAATAAAAAGTAGTATGTGTATTGAATTTGCAGAAATATCTTTTTCTCTTTTTAAAGTGAGTAAGTTTTGTTAATGCTTTCACATAGTGGTTTTGGAGTGTTTAGCTACTGTTCATCAGAAAACACATAGAAAGAATATGTGGTTTTTCTGCAACCAGTGATTCATGGCTTCTAGCACACCAGTGCAAGATGACATCCTTATCAGAATTAATGTTAAATAATTACTGCCCACAGAGTACTGTCATCCTCATTGTTATGGCAGCATTAGTAGGGATTAAGGATAAAATTTATTTCATTTGATATTTTAAAAGAAAAAGAAAAAAAAAGATTGCTAAGTCTAAATCTTTCATATTTAAAATAAAAACAATGGTTCTTTTTGAGGCTAATATGCTCAAGAATTGGGACTAATATGGTATTTACAATAAACTGAATGAAAAAAAATGATTGAATTATGTAGACTGATGTTTTGCTAAAACTGAAATTATTCTGATTTTTGAGAGAAGCCTGAATCTCTCTAATGCAAGTTACTACTCTTTCATTGCAATCACTAAATTAAGATTCACTTTTGCATATTACATAGATGCCATTAAGGCTAAGAGTTTTGAAAGCAGCTAGAGATTTCTGCATTTCAGTCTGAGACACCACAAAAGTGGGATTCCCTGAATTCTGAAACTACTCAGCAATTTCTAAAATTTGGACTTTAGAATGTTCATTGTCTGGGCATCTGGATCCTCTAATTACTTTTCATAATCTTAGCTTAATGTTTAATAGAAAGCAGACACTTCAGAAATTGCTCTAAATTACTAGCTTGAGATAGAGGTGATTTTTTTCTAGAATATGTAAATCTTACTTCAGGAAACTCCAGGCTACCCAGAGTACAGATATGCTTAGACTTCTGATCTACGTTTGTTTCACAAGGCTTTGCAAGCTGACCTGATAGTTTCGGGAAGTTCTCTTTTTGCTTACTTTGAAAGCATTTGCCTGTTTACACATAACGGTCTCAGAGCATTTTTTTTTTTCCCCCCCAGAGTAGTTCAGTAGCATGAGCACCAGGTTGGAGTGGTTTGAGAACCAGCAGCTCGGTGATTAGAGAGGGAGTATCTTAGATTAAAACTTGTTTCTACTGATTTTCTTTTCCTGGCTTGTTCTTCTTTATTTTGTTTCTTCTACATCAACCCACACTAAATCCATTGAGTTATTATTGATTAATTATGAATTGTCCTATGTGTAAAAATCAGGGGGGCCTTAGAAGAACAGAGTCAGATCTCTGTACAATAGAAAGTTTATGACACCACAGGTATAGTGCTAGAAACATGGCTTTTCAAATGGTTATCTGTAAAATACAGGGAAAAATAAAGAAGGAGCATAGGAGACTCCTTTGAAATACATGAAAAATGCAGAAATAAGTATTTTCTTTCTAAAGAATAGCAGATAGCAGCTTCCTGACTCAAAAAGGTTGCACTGGGTGAAAAAGGATTGAGTATTGACAAATAATCATGAATTGATCACAAAATGAAAGGATAAAATCGCTCAGATTCAAATGGGTGTAACTGGATTGTAGTTAGTTCAGTCTGAAAAAGATTTGGCTACAGCCTATTTCGAATTGAAAAGTGTTCCTGGTGTCCATGTGTCAACAGTCCAAGAAAGATATTGCAACAGTGATGAAGACTTGGAGGAATGCCATAATAATATTTAGAAGTAATTAAAATATATCCTGTAGGAAGACACTGAAGGAGTTAAGTCTATTCCTTTAAGAAAAAAACAGTGTAAAAGGTGATTTAATCCCGGCTTTTACACACATGTGTGGAAAAGCAGTCTGATGATCAAAGAGATCAAAGCTTTTAATTGACTAAGATACATAAGATCCTCTGGCTGGAAGCTCAAACTATGCAAATTTGGGCTCTATTCACTACACACATTTTTAATTGCGAGGGTAATTATCCATAGAAACAGCTATTCAAAGGTTATGATGGCCTCCCTAGCACTTGAAATTTTGAATATTAAATTGGATATTTTTCAAAATAGCTTTTTCAAAAAGCTCTGCTGTGGTTTTAACCTAGTTATTTGATGTGAAGTAGGAATTCATTCCAAGAAGACTTATTGGCTGTGTTTTGCTAGTCTTTAAAACAGATGACTGCAATGACCCTTTCTGGGTTTAAAATGCTATCAATAAAAAGGGAAATAACTGAACAGAACTACTTTTATAAGCTTATGTGGAAACTTAGCCTGATCACACTCATTTACTAAATATTATGGCCACACTTTGAGCACTCAGTTAAGAAGGCACAGAATAGGTTCAGTAAGGGAGACTTGTCTTGAAGTAATTTTTGTAGTATTTTGATCCTATGCTCAAGGAAACTGAAAGATCCTCACAGAATAATTTAATAGTCTGTAATTTAGTAGAAGGTATGTGACCTATGCGGGCTGCCTGATATTATCAATGCTGATATTAATAATAATAACAATTTGTAATTTTCTAATATCTGTAAGCCCTCAGTCCTAGAGTACAGACCCCATGTGCTGGATGCTATACAAGTGCAGATTTTCCTTTCACAAACTGTGAGTGTGAAGGGACAAATCTCCATCTCACTTTGTCTTCACAACTACACCAGGACAAACGAAGTCTTCACAAAACAAAGCCAATGCCTCATATTGTTTCTAATTCAGGGAGATTGTTTCCCATCTGGGCTAAGTGGATTTAATCAGTTGTGTCCAGGGCCCATGAAAGAGAAAATCCCTTCCTACTGCTTTTAATTTCATATTGTAAAATAGATGTTTAGATCATGGAGGGCATGATCTCCAGGACCTCATCTCCAGGGTAAGCCTGGTGACAAGATGTAAGGCCGTCCTATTTGCCCAACAGGAACTGTGGAGCTATACCGCAGAGTATAACCTAGATTAATGCAGCAGAATATGCTGTTGGGAGTTTCAAAGCATATGCAAGTTTGGAAATAGGATTTGGGAAAGTGTATCATCCAAAATGTGAAGCACGTGAAGTATGCTTCCGTATTCACAAAGACAACATCAGAAAAATAAACACTTTTTGACTTTGATATGACCTTTGCTTGAAAGAAAAGGTAGAACAACTTCTCGTTCAGTTCAGCTAATCTTTTTCAACAGTTTAGTCAAATGGGAAAAGGTCTTTATTCAAATTCCTCTCCCCCTTCAAGGGTACTAGTTAATAACCTTTCTTTGGAAAAAACCACCTTGCTGCTTTAAAAAACCCTGTGTTATCTGGTGAAGTACGCATATTTCTTCTTCAGTGAGTCAGTTCTTGTGATGTTAGGTACACAAACTGCATGTTGAACTTAAAAAGGTAAAATGATTAGGGAGTGAACTAGGCTAGAAAGATCATAGAATCATAGAATCATTTGGGCTGGAAGGGACCTTCAGTCCAACCCCCTGTGGTGAGCAGGGACATCTCCAACTAGATAAGGTTGCTCAGAGCCCCATCCAGCCTGACCTTGAATGCCTCCAGGGATGGGGCTTCCACCACCTCTCTGGGCAACCTGTTCCAGTGCTTCACCACCCTCATTGTAAAAAATTTTTTCCTTATGTCTAGTCTAAATCTACCCTCTTTTAGTTTAAAACCATTACCCCTTGTCCTGTCACAGCAGACCCTGCTAAAAAGTCTGTCCCCATCTCTCATATAGGCCCCCTTCAGGTATTGGAAGGCCGCAATGAGGTCACATCGAAGATGTCTCCATGCAGTGCAGATGAGTTTAAAAGACATTTTAAATATGCATTTAGCATTGGTGACTGGGCAAACATAGATATTTGAATCAGAGGAACAATTTGTTATTTATGAATGTCAGATTACATAAATAATTTTAATATCATTTCTGACACTAAGGTTTAAACAAACATCAACCTAAATATATGCCCAGAAGTCCTTATGAGCATTTAAATAAATGACATCATCCTCAGTACTTCAAAAAATCAGGTCACTTATTTCGGCACCAGTAATGATATAGGAGATTTGGATGAGGCATTCATTATTAAAAACCTTGCATAGGATATTGAAATTACTTATGTAAATTGCATTTGCAAAAACATCTGGATATTAAAGCAATGTAATCCATACAGTAATGTGTGATCTTGTATCATGTTGAACATCTTGTTGCATTTGCCGCTGAATGGGAAGCATGTAAAACTTTCAGTCTTAGCTTATCCTCTTTAGCACAAAAGAAGTGTCATAATAAACAGTGCTTGTATTTGGATTGTTTGCTGAGAAGCAGTAGGATTTTTTTCATGTTGAAAGCAAGAGCAAGATGGAGACAAGGCTCTGTGGGAGACTGTAGACACTGAATTATCATATATTTGGAAATACTCAATAATCACTTGTGTGCAGGCTTCTGTAAAGCTTTTGTGAATGCTCTAGGTGCAACACAAACCAGCATTTTCAGTCCTCTGCTCATTATAAAAGTGAATAAAAGATTGAAATTGTTGAAAAATATGCAGTTGGCTTCATAACAGCTACTCTTCAGTGCATTTAAAAGACAAATGCTTGAAATGTCATTAAATATTAGCAGAGTAAAAATTCAGCTGTTCCTTGCAGGGCTTTTGTTATGTGATCCAAAGAGAAACAAAATAAGAAGGAAAGGCAAATAGGTAACAATGTTTAAGTAATCAGATAATGTAATTTCAAAAACATTCATAATTGTTATATATTTATTTATTGTGTTCTGCATTTTTGAAAAATAATGCTACTGAAATAAATGCTAATGCAGGGTACATTGCTGAGGGAAGAGACACTGGCTGATTTAATGTAAATCCCTCCGAGCATCCAGCTCTTTGCATTAAAGCTTACAATTTTGACCCGTTCTATTCACAGAACCTGTGCTATTTGCAAGCTATGGGAGTTCACGTTCAACACTAGCACCTTAAAAGGCAGAATTGCAATGTACTGTCGTCTTGTCCATGGCAGGAAAAGGAAACAGTATCCAATAACCTATAATACTGCAAGATGTGATAGCACTGGTCCTTACCGAGGTGCAGGCTGAACTTCTTATATATCCTTGGGACCCTTCACTCCCAAGCTGTCTCTGGACAGGAGCACTAATTTTGTTTCATTATCCTAATATGTGGCTCTGTTTACATCCTGCTTTTGAGCAAAGGTTCAGCTGTGGGCTGTGGCCCTACCAGGTGGAAACGCATCCAAAGTCAGCAGGGAGGCAGATGGCAGCAGATTCTCCAGGTTGCGGCAACCATTAGTAACTGTCACTTTTCAGCTCAGACCTACATAGTTTTCTGGTTCCAGATGGCTTTATTTAAGCATTTAGGTTTAGCTCCTATTCTTGATTGCCAAGGTTGCTGGTTAGTTCTCAGGAGTGGTGTGAGAGAACCAAGCTTTTACACGACAGGGCTTGGGTGTCAGCCTGGAGGCTGTAAAATTAGTTCCCCACCAGGACAGGAGCCTGACAATACTGTCCTTTTCCTCTGCTCTGTGCCTGGAAGACCCTTCTTTTTTCAGCAATGGTCTCAGATTAGAGAAGAGACAATTAGCAATCGCTCTCATGAATGGAAAGGATGGAAAGCACTCCTGTAGCTGTGTCCTCTTCTCTGTTGGGAGTGGACAGGTGAGAGCTGAGACTTCCCATCCACCATGTGCGTCAGAGCTCGACATGGATGGCAGCTTTGCCTTGATGACTCCAGAGATTTCAAAATAGATGCTTAAGAGCTTAGCAATCAAACGATGTGCATGCTTAACAAATCAGGATTTAAGCCCAAGCTATGGCCCACTGTAAATATATTATACTGTGGCAAATATTGTAAAACTGTATATAGATATGAATAGATATCTAAATTATAACACTGCAACCATCATATAGCCTTTAGTTCTCAACGAGGGCTTTTCTCCCTTCTAACATTATTTTCTTTTTTTCTTGTTACCCTCCCATCCTTCACATGTGTTTTTTTTCCTCTTACGTGAGTTTTATTGGACATTCAATCCTCTAAGTATTCCCTTTCCCTTACCCATTTCATCAACCACACCTCCAGTCTTATCTCCAGCTCTATTTTTTTAACAGTTTTATGCATCTGTTATTTTCTCTGCCACTGTATTCTTCTCTCTCAACCTTGACTGCAAACCCAATGTTAGTAACTGAAGAGTATTTTGGAAAGTAGCTTTTACACTGTGAGTAAGCTATCTTACAAGAATTATTTTTCCAACATAATGTCCTTTGATGCTGGGATTATTTTATATTCATGGAGTGCTTCCTTGCCCACTCTTCTGGTTCCTTTCTGCTGTCATACTATTGCTCTTTACTTAAGATTTTATGCTTTCTATTCTGTTTGTTTCTTTCCATCTGGTAATTGGTCATTATTGCATTTATCCAAATAAATATCAGTGTGGCCTATGTGACAAGTAGGACATCCTGAAGTCAGTAGCAGATTCTCTGATTTCTGTTCTCCCACTGTCTGTTCCATTGGCAGCATCTTTAAATCAATGTTTCCTCATTCACTTTGCAAGCAATGAATATTATTCTTTTCCTGTTGTCTACATATACTTTCACTTTGAGAAGTTTGACTATTTTAATTACTTTCTTGTGGACTTCTCAAGAATTACCTTACTCTCAAGTGCTGGATTCTGCTCTTTGTTTCAAACACCAGAAATCACTTCAGAGTTCAAATCAGTGTCACTTTTCTGTCCTCCAGATGCATTCTCCTCATGGTATATAGATTGTCAAGGTGTTGGTAAAGATATCGGAAGCAATTGCTATTATCCATATACTGTGGACTTCACTTCTTTGAATTTCATCTGGTCAACTGGCAATAGATTCTCTTTCCAGAAAACTATTCCTACTGTCCTCACTGATCATTTTGTACAAGTGTTTTGAGAGGGGAAATTCTTTGCCGTTGTCCTGTATTGAAAACCACTGTGCTATTTACAGGTTCCTGTCTACTGCGTTTTTTAAGGTTAACAAAACTAGAGCTACTACATTTCAGTCAGAAGAATAGTGAAGATAATTTTTCTTAACTTCAAGATAAAACTATTTTTACAGTATCAGTGTGAAACACATTTGGTCTCACTTTATCATTTTATGCCTTTCTTTCCTGGGAGAAAAGGCAAGTAACGTAGTATTGCCAGCCTGTTATTCCTTCCTCCTACAAAACATCTATTTCTACTGTAGGTGGCAGTTAACATTGTTTGTCCCACTTTATCTTGATTAAAGTAGTGGGAAGAAATCATGTGTCTTGGGGAGCTGCTGTGTATGTAGCCTCTTTCTCTATTAGGCTAGTGAGTGGGTTGCACTTGAAGTTAGAACATGCTTTCTTTCCTCCACTTGAAGGTCAATGGGATTGCCTAATAGTTAGATAATGTCTTTGTCCACTACCCTCATGCAGTTCCAAATCCCACTTCTTGGAAGGGAAGAAAATTAGGAGCAAATTGGGTCTGCTTGTCTTTTTTATTTTAGTCTGTCTTTTTGATGAAGAATAGTAAATTATTGTAGTAAGATTCTAGTGCTACTTGCAAAGCAGATTGCCTGAACAGGGGTGGCAGAATGTGAAATATCTGCAGAATGGGAAATATATCATGGTTGTCATGACTCCATTGAAACAAACCTTCTAGTAAGTAATCATAGATACAAAATGAAATCATGAAAGGAACTTAGATAAATGATCATGGGGGATGGAACACCTCTCCTATGAAGAAAGGCTGAGAGAGTTGGGGTTGTTCACCCTGGAGAAGAGAAGGCTCCGGGGACACCCTATTGCAGTCTTTCAGACCTTAAAGGGGGCTTGTAAGAAAGATGAGGACAAACTCTTTAGCTGGGTCTGTAGCAATAGGACAAGGGGTAATGGTTTTAAACTAAAAGAGGGTAGATTCAGACCAGATATAAGGAAGAAATTTTTTACAATGAGGGTGGTGAAACGCTGGAACAGGTTGCCCAGAGAAGTGGTAGATACCCCATCCCTGGAAACATTCAAAGCCACGTTGGATGGGGCTCTGAACAGTCTGATCGAGTTGAAGATGTCCGTTCTCATTGCAGGGGGTTTGGACTAGATGGCCTTTAAAGGTCTCTTCCAACCGCAACTATTCTATGATTCTATGATGTAAAGTTAAAAGTCAAAACAGTAATTTCCTAACATTTCCAAACAGATCAAAATCTAACTTACTAGAAATTACGAATTTTAGCCACTCTTCAAATTTTCTGATCATTTAAATGTGAGAACAAACATGTTTTTCTGTTCAGTGAAGGGTAAAGAAACAAAAAATAGTTTGTTCTCCTCTGTTTGGTGTGGATATTTACATTTGAAAGTCTGCTTTGTATATTTCATTAACGTAACTACTGAAATATTGATATCAGATGGCACTAAAGATATCCTCACAAAAATAAACTGTTGATTTCTTGTTATCTATAGATTTTAAGGTATGTTAAGCATATATATAAAAAAATCCTTGAATTCATACTTTAATCTTCTAATTAGATGTTCATGTAAAATTATCACAGTCCATTAAAATAAGAATTTTCCTTTCCTATTCTGTATTGGTAAATTACACCTTCAAAAACAGATATACAGTAAGGTTAGGAAAGTAAGAAAATACCTGTAAAAATAATATAACTAAACTACAAATAACAGTTAAGGCACCACTTTTTGAACTTTGGTGTCTAAAGTTAGGAGGAAAATAGAAGCAATGTTATAAGTGTCCTGGTTTGTCTAAAACAGGTCTATTTCTCCTTTCAGGAGTTTTTCTTTCAGTTAAGTTTCTTCATGTTTTTCAGACAGTGTCTATTGTCAGACTTGAAAACACTCAATGTTTATAGTGCTACTGACGTAACGCTGTGATTGGTATGCAGAAAGGCCCACGTTTACACTTATTCCTATGAGAACCAAGGTCACTGCTGGCCCTCTTTTGTTCCACATGTGAAAAGTTGTAAAAGGGTCGCACCTGCAGGAAGGTGCGATCGAGACAGGTGACCAAAAACTGACCAACAAGGTATTCCATCCCATCCACGTCATCCTCAGTATAAAGCTAAAGGATCATGGGGGTCAGTCTCTCTTCTTTCATGGCTGGCATCCCTGTGGGACCCTGCTCGTTCTCCTGCCTCCAACCCTGATCCGGGCATTTCTGAATCCAGTTCCTGTCGGCTGTGGAGTCCAGTCCGGAATGTCCAGGTGTCCACCCTGCTGCGGCAGCAGTGTGAGTCACCATGGCCTGCAATTCCCTGACCATCATTGGGAAGCTCAATATTGGTTTTGTATACTTTTCCTTTTTTCTCTAATTATTACTACTATTATACTCTTTTTCATTTTTTTTTTTAATTAAAGTAGTTTTAATTTCCAACCTGTAAGTCTCTCTCCCTTTTCTCCTTTCCTTCTCCTCCCAGGGGGGGAAGGGGTTAATAGAGAGCATCTACCATCCGCTTTAAGTGCCAACCCAGGACACACGCCAGAGCTTGGTATCATCCACAAACTTGCTGAGGGTGCATTCAATCCCACTGTCCATGTCCCCGACAGAGATGTTAAATGATATTGATCCCAATACCAACCCCTGAGAGACACCACTCATCACAGGTCTCCACCTGGACATCGAGCTGTTGACCGCAATCTTTGAGTGCGACCATCCAGCCGATTCCTTATCCACCGACTGGTCCATCCATCAAATCCATGTCTCTCTGATTTAGAGACAAGGATGTTGTGTGAGACAGTGTCAAATGCTTTGCACAAGTCCAGGTAGATGACACCAGTTGCTCTTCCTTTATCCACCAATGCTGTAACCCCATCATAGAAGGCCACCAAATTTGTCAGTGAAGCCATGTTGGCTATCACCAATCACCTCCTTATTTTCCACATGCCTTGGCATACTTTCCAGGGGGATCTGCTCCATGATCTTGCTGGGCATAGAGGTGAGACTGACTGGTCTGTAGTTCCCCAGGTCTTCCTTTTTTCCCTTTTTAAAAATGGGGGTTATGTTTCCCCTTTTCTAGTCATTGAGAACTTCACGAGACTGCCATTACTTTTCAAATATGATGGACAGTGGCTTAGCCAATTCATCTGCCAGTTCCCTCAGGACCTGCGGATGCATCTCATCGGGTCCCATGGACTTGTGCACCTTCAGGTTCCTTAGACGGTCTCAAACCTGATCTTCTCCTACAGTGGGCAGTTCTTTCTCCCAGTCCCTGCCTTTGCATTCTGCGACTTGGGTGGTGTGGCTGGAGCACTTGAAGGTGAAGACTGAGGAAAAAAAATTGTTGAGTCTGTATTGTTAATGTCCACAATGGACATTAAACAACTCTAGAGATAGTTTCTTTTAACATATGTGTATTGTCACTCATATTTCTACTCACTGAATGTCAAATTTCTGCAATCTGGAGAGGGATCTCACTCACCAACTTCTAAAGAATTTTTTTCAAATTTTATCTGAAATAATGTGTTGATTGGATCCTGTGTTATGACATCTGGAACAGTAATCCCAGCTGTCTTTGGAACCAGTGTTCATGTGGCATCAAAATTAAGCAAAGCAAGCATACTCATTTACATATTTTGCATATTTATAAAACCACCATTTTCCTGTATCAGTAAAAACCTGGGTGCAGAGACAAATCAGCCCAGCTCTGTTGATTTTAAAGGACTTGATATGATTAACAGCAGCTGAGATTTTGGCCTGCTGTGTTTAGCTGTGGTTTACATTGAATCACATAAAGCCAGGAAATGTGATGTAGCAAATACGTAGAAATGTTTTAAATCTTCTCTTGAGAAGCTTCTGCACAACAGTACTAATTTCAAATCTATGAAACTTCACAAGCAAAAGAGTTGGGATAAAGCAAAAGCAGCACTGGACCCATGAAATAAGCCTGAAAATTATTTCTAGCAGAGAGTATTGGGACATAACGAGTAAAAGCTGCCACAGTATCTGAAGTTACACTGCTGTGGCCACCGCATAGGTGGAATGGTACCTCCAAGATACATTTCTGCTGGAATATTATTTCTTGATTTACTTTTCAGCTTCCCCCGCAGCTGGAGACTCTCCCTCAGTTTTAATGAAAATAAAAACACAGCTGGATAGGAACATCATCTCCTGGCAAACAATGAATTCTTCACACTTCACGGAATAACATAAATAAAGAAAAACCACAGGAGGGTATCAAAGATTACACAGAGGAGTCAGTGAGTGATAGAAATAAAGGAAAGAGCTCCAGCTAAAAACACAAGCTTGGGGAAACACGGTCTCAGGGGAGGTTTTTCTGAGGAATAACGGGGCTGGTTCTGAGCATGGTTTCCTGGCGAAGGGATGAGGTTTATAACGGCAGGGCACCGACGTGCAGGCTCACGTTGTTCTGGTCACCTGCAAAAACCTGGACACACCTGCAGAGTTTGAGAAGGGATTCAGGCGTGATAGCTCTTGGTAACCATATGACTAATCCTTATGGACTTTCGGCAGACATTTTCTTATACGTGTGTGCATGCATGCATGTATTATATACAAACATTCACATGTGTGTCCGTTAAGATTGTTTGTGTGGTTACCAAAAGTTTAGCAGTGTTATGTTAAATAGGTGGAAGTACTGTGTTACTGACATGACTGCTTGACATGTTAATAGATTTAAATACTGTTTTTATAAGAGGACAACATAAACTTTAAATCTCACTGGCATCTGGAAGTACTTTTGCTGTTTCAAGACATGCATAAAGTTACGATAACTGTAAGGTAATAGAGGTTGAAATATTTCACCTGTTGTTCTGTTTATTTAGCATGCTTGACAGCATTTCACATACGGTGGGTTTCCCCAGCTACTCAGTGTCACCTTAGTTGTAGAGAACTTGTTGAAAACAAAGAGAAAAAACATCCTCAAGGGGAAAATTTTTCTGCCTTTCTCTCCTTACTACCTGTCCCCGATCCAGGAATGCTTCTAAATATAAGTGTGAAAAAAAAAAAGATGAGGAAAATTATATTATTTGTATGCTTTAAAAAATAACATTTCTATAAAGTTCTCTGCTAGATCAGGCCCACTGCCAGGGTAATTAATGGGCAGATGTAGTCCTTGAAACTACTTTTAACTCCCTTCATGAAACTGATTCAATTTTAGGTTGATAATCTCCCTTTAATGGTGCTTATTGTGCAGTCAGTGCTAGTTAATAGGAATATTCACTTCTTTGCCAGGAAGTGGTTTCATGTAAGGTATTTAATGGATATTTCAGACCTCATGCCAGATATTATGGATACCTGAGAATTTATTATTACCTTCATATATGCAGTAGTCCCTTGAATGATATCTTTGAAATTTGAAAAAATATTGCATTATTTTTCAAATATGTGGGGGTATTACAGAAGGAAATAGTGCTATCATTACAGATTTAACAATGCAGCTTACATTTCTTCCATTTTTACAGCTGAAAATGAGCCCTGTTCTATGATTATGATATCTTCTGATCCTTTTTATGTGACAGAAGGGCATATTTACATTTTATCCATCATGATAAACTAAACGTAAGCCTCAGGAAATGCTTCCATTTACTAGAGGTGACCTTTGGTTTACACTAGAAAGAAACTGAGGCTTTGGTGCTCCAAGGATGGATTGCCTTTTATAAGCGGAACTGTCTCTGTACAGCTGTGTTTGAGATCTGGTTTGAGCATGGTAATGATTAAAAATTGTAAAGGAAAGGAGGCAAGTGATTCTGAGAAGGAAATGGACTGAAGTTTATTTTTTCTTGATACAGTGTGAGATTTGGCTCGGCTCTGCTCTGTACCTCCACAACAGAACCTTTATTATACTCTCAGGAATGGCAGTTTTACCGTCAACTTCCCACACTCAGTTTTTCAGCAACATCTCTTGTTAGTTTTTGTCTTCTTTCTTATTTTTAATCACCCTTTAAAAGAAAACTGCCAACACTTTCTAGCCATATTTAAAATTGGCAGGTCAAGGAAATAAAAGAAATAATTTATTTTTGCCCTAATTTTGCCTCTCGTATTGAATTTTTGGCTCAGTTTAGGCAAAGTCTTCCCCAAATGATGGAATATTATGCCATTACTTGTAAACAGAGCAATTGCAATTTGTCAACCGATTAGTTGCAAGCAATTAGTTCGGTAAGATTGTGTGAGGAATGACCATGGAGTGAATGAGCTGCTTGGAAGAGAGCAGTGGCTGTAATGGAAATGGGCTATGAATTACTTCGTTGTGACCAGAAAGGCTTCTGTTAATCTATTCAGAAAAAAGAGCAAAGCAATCTGTTTGCCGCTTCCTATATGGTTTATTACCTTTTATTTTGAGATGTAGTCCAGATCTCAGAGACTGTTTGCCCTCTTGGCTTTAGTTAATGTCTCAATTTTATCTCCATTATTTAAATAATTGACAAATCCCCAGAATTCAAGATAGTTAGGAAGGGGCTTGAATTGCTTCCTGGTTTCAGTTTGGCTTCAAAATAATAATAAAAAAGTGTAGAGTTTCATTAGTTATATAGCAGTCAAAGTACTGTCAGACAAAATAAGAACTTACTGTTCCAGGATCAACTTACATAATAAAAAAAAAAAGGAGAAAATAGGAAATACGTATTTTATTAATTTGTTATTTAAATGGCACATCTTAAAAGGCTGTTTGCTTCAGCGGGTCCAAAATATAATTTATACGTTATGTTCACTTTATAGCATTAGGCTGCCTAAAGCAGTAACACCCAACAGCTGAAGTAAAATGTGTTGTCAAGCAAATAGTGAAAAAGGGAATTAAAGGAAACACCTGTGTCTTGTTATTAGAAATCATATCCATGCTGGACTTGTAATAGCCTAAATAATACAAATTTAGCCTGAAGTATCAAAGCAGATGGAAACATCTGTATATCATTGCAGTGACAGTTATTGGATGGTAGACTATCTGGCCCTGGTTTTCCCCTCAGTAAACACTATTTGCATAGTAGTTTTCACCTTTGCATCTTTAACCCTTGAAAAACTTTGATATGTGATGGAGATAGCATAGTTTATGTTAGAAGATTAGTACAGGGAGACAATCTGGTCCTGATACAAATACACAGGTACAGATATAGGTCGTGTAAATGTCCAGTATGGAAGTACAATGGACATACTCATTGGCATAAGGGGAAAAGTAAACATTGAAACTTCCTTGAATGTACTATTTACTCACTAAGTGACAAACTCAGAGGAAAAGGTGTTGCGATGCCAGGTATGGCTGAGATAACAAACAGCACACCAAATGCAGCCAGATCACCACATCATCATAAGTCAAAGCTGAAGTCAAAGGAGTTTAGCTCTCCCTTACATCAGGTGTCTACAGCGGAGGTACAGAGCATGCAAGCAAGCTGTTCGGTTCTAGTCAAGGCAGTCAAAGGAATGGGGAACCCATTCAGCTGGGCAAGTGTCAGTATCTATTTTAGTGTGAGCTGAATATCTCTGCAGTCTCCATCAGCTGTGTTGACTAGGTCCTCCTTTGGCTGTCATGGGAGCTTGGACATGCTTTTCTTGGACATGGACATGGGAGCTTGGACAAGCATTTCTTTACTTTGAGGGTGGCAGAGCACTGGCACAGGCTGCCCAGAGAGGCTGTGGAGTTTTTGGAAATACTCAAAACCCGCCTGGACGCGATCCTGTGCAACCTGCTGTTAGGTGAACCTGCTTTGGCAGGAGGGTTGGACTGAGTGATCTCCAGAGGTCCCTTCCAACTCCCACCATTCTGTGATTCTGTGATTCTGTGACACTGACTTCGCTTACAGACACTTAGGCTATAAGACATCTTAAGCTGAGTGTCTGAAACCCAAAGCTGAATCCCACTTTTGTAGTTCCTTTACACACAGATTTGGTTCCTAACATCACAGCATCTACAGTACATCCATCACCTTAATGCTATCTTAACTTTTACGAGAACACTGTTAGATGCCACCCAACCACGATGGGCAAAGATTTTTTTCTGTTAGAGTCACGTGTTTTTGTACCTAATGTCTTCTGCAGCCAAAATTTCCTTGGAGAATGGAAAGAAACTCAAATGCGATGATAAAAACAGATCATACACAATGTGTGAAGTGTACAGGACCTTACAATTAAATATATGACTCTTTGTAAGATGAATTTGAGTGAAAATTCTGCAAAGGAGAATTCTTAAAAAGTGTCCCCTCTTTATAAAATACTTAAAGGAACCCAATGCAATAAATCTCAGATTGAGATTTTCATTTTCATCCTTCTAAGATGTAGCATTAAATATGATTTCTTTTTTTCATCTGGAAGGTGTTCTGTACTTTGTCAGCAGGCTGAAATAGTTGCACACTGGGCACATTGGGCCAGAATAGCTTTCAGATGCTACAATGGCAGATGCTAAACTGAGCCTTGAGGTAGATGAAGTTAACAATACATGGGATGATAAAAAAATATTTTTCTTGGAGTGCTTCATGACATGTATTATGCTTTCTGAGACATAAAAATGTTCCAAGAGGATATATTTGGAGTGTGATTAAGAACTGACTTCTTGCCTATATGGGCAAGTGAAGCTTCTAAATTCCTGTCCTGCTTCACTCTGTGGTTCACTCTGTGGTTCACATCTAATGCTTCCAAAGAAAATGTTGTCTAATGCACCTATCAGTTGTGGAACTTCCTTCTGCCAAAAGAATTTCTTCCTCAGACCATCTATGCAATCTGTGATTGCATTCATGTTTTTGAATTCATTTTTGTAACTTTTTTGACACAGGCATGATGGCTTTAGATGTTACTGCTGTTCGTATAAATACAGAATCCTTTTTAAATTATCCCAGTGTAGTTGTCTCAATTATTTCTTACAGATGATTTACAGAGGTCCCATTTTGCTTAACTTGATGGCTTTGAGTTACTTTCTGGGAATAGCCATGGCTAAGCACACTCACCATTAAGAGATTCTTCTGATGCAAGGACAGTTGTAATTGCAGAAACAGTAATTTATTTTACTCTAGCTTTTCCCTTCATTCTGCTGACTTTATTAGTAAGAAAGTAAGAGTCTTCTATTCTTCATCCGGCTATCGAGCATGTTATATAAGAGAAAGGAAACATACTACTAATGAAATTACATTTCTTAATGTATAATTCACCAATCTCCAGGGTTTCAATGCTATTTTGTATTGCTAAGCACTTACTGTATTCATTATTTAACATGCAACAAAAATGCAGATAAACCAGGCCATTTGGGTGGTAGATCAGAAGGCAAAGAATATGAATTAGCCAAGGAATGTCTTTTCATATCAAATCTTATTATGGTCTACTGCCAAATTTTCAGAAACACTGCAAAGAGCAAATCTCTGTTTTAAAAAATACCTTGCATCTGTTGTGTTCTCACCTATTTGTCTTCCTCATTTGGAAGGTAGCCATGACACTGTCCCATCTTTAGGCTCAGAGACCACCTCCCTATTTTCTGACCTTCCTTACTCTGCATTTCCAAGGTACCAAACACCTTCCTAGATCTCTTAGTCTCTGCTTATATGTTGCCCATTCATATCAATGATAGTTATTGTCTTGTCTGTGGCATAGTGCTGCCTGGTGTACTTTGTTGACAGATCAGATTCTGCTTGTGAGCCTTTGTACTGTACTTCAAATCCTTGGTGGCAACCAACCTGGTAAAACTGATGAAGGCAGGAAAACTGTAGAAAAGGAAAAGGAATGAAGAGGAAAAAAAAAAAAATAGTAGTGCTTTCTCTAATCCAGTGAAGTTTAGTGTTGAAAAAGGGAAATTTAATGCCTTCTGTGTTTTGTATCACTCATGTATGGCAGAACCCAGGATTCATACCTCACACGTTGCCTCAATGTCTCCAGTAATGACACTGTCCATTTATCCTTCTTATAGAAACTTGCGTTTTCGCCTAGATCCTGTGCCATTGGTTACAGATGGGCTATGCTCACTTATGGCTTTAATAACCAATCTTTGTGTTTCAGTTAGGGTGTAACACTCCTTTAAGGACTTCAGTCTTCTAAAGCTTCATGATATGTTGAGATGCCCATGGTAGCTCTTGTCCTAGACACTGGTATGATATTTTTTATTCAGTCAAGAACCAAATCGCCAAGATATTTCTTTATGAAGTCACTATAAAAGCTAAAATTCTTTTCAGTTGAAAACTCTTTCCACATGAGATGATCTGGTTGAGGGTGTCATGTTCCTTTGTCTTCAGAAAACCTCAGGGCAGAGTGCCATGCCATTCCTGTATCCACGTTCTTTCTGCCTTAGCTTGCCACACCATTATTTGTTCATGTTCTGGTTCTTATAGTGCTCTGAATTATATTTTACTCCTCTGTGTGCCCTTTCCTGACCTTGGTGTGTTTTCTAAAAAAATAGTATTTGTTGACTTGTGTGTCAGAATATTAGCTTTCACCTAAAAATAATATATTTTTAACTTTCATAGTTAATGGGGAGAGGGCAGAGGAAACAGCCCCAGACCACAAATTGTGGCCCACCTAAGCCCCAGAGATCCCAAATCCTGAAGTGAAACACCCCAAAGCCATCACTGTATTACCCAAATGTGAAATTTAAAAAGCTGTTGAATAAAAATGAGCCTGATTTTGGAGGAACTGACTCACGATTGCTGAAGGCTCCTGGCTGGCAAGGCAGCAGCGGGAGCACCTGCGGTGGAGCCCCTGCTCTGGAGTTAGCCTCCTGCCAGCTTTTCCCCATGTGGTGGTAGTGGCAGAACTTGCAAATGCTCCAGTGGGATTCCTGCTAGGTAAGTGTCAATGTATTTCATTTTGCAGGTGAGCCCCAGGGCAAATTATACTAATAAGGATTCCCAAAATGGGTATTTGGGAAGGACAGCATTAGAGCATAATGATGGATACTGCAATGGATATGTTAATACTTAATTAGATAACCTACTTATAGACATCTCTATAGCACTTATTACCAGAGCAGCTGTGATCTGATTGTATCAGCAATTTGAACTTTATCAAATCATTAACTTAGGCATTAACAGTTTGGGAAGACAATCACAACATAAAATGGCTGGCATTGCTGTTATTGTAATACATGACATAGCACAGTTGCAACTGATAATTAACCGTGTGATCAATCCTTATTAAAGTTAATACCTGTATGTTTGTCAACCGTGGAGCGTTATAGTTTTAAATAACGGGACACTTAGGATGTGATCCTCTGGCTGAACTATCATCCCTTGGGAAGAAGCTTTATAGCTGCGAGTAGTCTTACACTCTTTTGGAAGCAAAGTGTGGTGCATGTGTTACTGTGTACCTTGTGACACGGTTGCATGCTGTACATGAAATAACAGGGCCCCTGTTTGACAATGCCACCTGGAATAGGTGCCAGAAAATGTGTGTTTAGTGGTCTGTGAAAGAGCTCATGCAAACCAGGTGAGACTTGTGCGTTCCTGAAAACAACAAAAACGTCTCTGACGTTGCTATTATTTACGAAGTCTGGAAGGATGTGGATTGAAAAATACACTTCTTTCAGCCTCTGTGAAGAAGTTCTGTTTTGCTGTGCTGATGGATAACACACTGGACTGGCACATTAGACATTCTGGTTAGTGCCTACCTGCATTGGGTCCGAACGGCAGCACTTAGATAGGGCTGAAATCTGCATTGTGTTTGTTTTTCAAAACCAATTGTGTGCTTATTCAAGAACATTTTTTTCTCACTCACTAGAACTGAATGGCCTCATTTAGGGTTACAGATTGAGTCAGCTTTCTGCTAACATTCCTTGAGTGAAATGTACTGCTTCTGAAAGGGTGCTAGACTGACAGCAGTAGAAGCTGAAGTCATTTGCGTATCCACAAAACAGATTCTATGGAATCAGTGTTGCAACACGTTTGCTAACACATCTATCTAGTCGTGGTTTTGTTTTGGTTTTTCAAACTTGGAAAACACGTCATCTAAAGTGAATGGAGTTTTTCAACCCATGACCCATAACCTGCTGATCATTCAGCTTCGAATCTGCAGCAATCTGCACCTGTATTTTTTTTGTGTGAAACAAAAGCTGATTCATTGAACTGAGACCATCAACTCATTTTATGTATGTCCCCAAACAAGCCTTGCTCACAAATATCACAAGAGAACTGACATTGTGAAGGTATAAGACACAACATTATACATCACTCTCCTTCAGTGGATGCAGTATTTTTCATGTTGTCCTGTTTGTAACCTTTCTAAAAGAAGAATCTGAAAAGGACAGCATGATTGTTAGCATATTCCCAATCTACATCCTGATTCAGCTTTTTTTAATTCCATCTTTAATATCTAGTCTTGTAATCCAGAAAGAGACTGTCTTTCCTGTCTGTACTCTCCAAAAGATATTAATTCAAAATCACATTAAGGCAAAGACTCTAAATCACTCAACAGGAATAAAGGTATAAAATCCCAGTAATTACATTCTCTCTTCCCAGCACTGTGGTCCCACAGTGAAGTGGAAAGAACAGGACATCCCACTGGGTCCTTTATAAAACCACGCTAACATTACAGAATCTCAAAGGCACAGGAAAATGTGATAAAACTGTAAGATAAAACCTATGTTTTATCTGTTCATGAGAAACTCAGCCTGTGACACTCAGGCTTTTATCTCAAGCTCCAAAGTACTTCTCTCTTGGGAATCTAGCAAAACATTTCTGACCATCGTTTGGACACTTCAGTGTCTGACTGAGAAGACTTCCTTACATATCTCAACACTGGCAGAACTTGTTTTGTAGATGACTGTGCAAAAGTGGTGTCATTTGTTCTTTTCCTACCTGATTTTTTGTATGGTAACATTTTGGGGTTTTGCAACTCAGTGATTTTGAGTAAGTATTGTGCGAATGTGCTTCAGCTTAAATGAACCAAAGGCACTCACTGCTCAGTGGATGTTGTGGTGCTTGCAATGACACTAGCAGGTTTTTGTGATTGGGTGGCGTAAACATGCGTATTAAAGAAAGTCTTAATGGCCCTGATCCAATAAAATGTTAATAGGAGTCCAATAGTAAAAGCCAACGTTGTCTTGCTGATTTCAGTAAGATAATGCAAAGATTCATTATTTTCTGGATTGAAACTAGAGTGGATTGCTGCATTTGGCATATCAATTGGACTGAGATACATGCTCCATGCTTAAAATTGCTTTTTAAAAAAATTGTTAACTTTTTTGTGTACATTTCCAGGGAGTGAAGAACATTTCTAGATGCCTGTGCAAACATTTTGTTTTGCCTAAGATATTTTCTAAGAAAGGAAAAAAGATTGAAACTACCACACCCCAAATTAAATTTGCAGTTTTCATTCAAAACATGCAAAAGGATGATTTTGGTGCTTTTACCACTAAACTAAAAGCTAAACCCTCCTCTGCCCTATGAAAAAACACTTTCTCCTCATCTGAAGTAGGTGACTAAATCCGTTAAATATTAGGAAAACTGTTTTAAAAAGGAGGGTGGTATAGCCTGAGAACCAGATTCTTGGTTCCATTCAGCTGCCATAAACACAAAAAGAATATGGATCCTTAGGCAGAATGTCTCTCGGTTTACACTCATAAAACTGAGACCACATTCCTCTTAAGATTTTATTTCTATTTTAAAAACAGAGAAAGTAATCTTTTAGCACCACTAGGGACAGAGGTTTTTGGTTTTTCAATGGTGTCTAACTCCAGGCTCAGTCCAGAGAGTGTTTTGTGCATACGCTTCTTCCCATTAACAGCATTAAACAAGCTCTTTAAGTTGACTAGTTTAATACAGTGCTAAGTAATTTATTACTTTGAGACAAAATGGAAAATGTCTGAAGAACTCTTGAGCAGGATACAGGAAAGAAAGTTTTGCAGGCGCCTTACCTCCCATACATGTTGAGGAAAAGATGGCTCCGAGATCATTAAGGGGCACTGTAGAAGTAAGCATCCTGAGTATGTTCAAGCATTGATGTGAAGGGCATGCACAGAAACTCAACACTCTTCACACTGATCAGCTTCAAATTTAGTGCACTTTACAGCTGTAATAGGAAGACAATTCACCACATAAAACCACAGCAACTGATTGGCTTATTTTGTAGTCTTTACTCCAAAGAAGAAAGAAGATGAATCATCTTGGAGTAACAATTACAATTGAGGGGGTGAGTTCTCTTTAAAGATGCCAAGATACAGGGAACACTGTGCACCCTTACATTGCAATAGGCTTTGCGGGTATGTTTTCCTTCTAGCACTTGCATTTGTGTTGTTAGTTTGCCATCCATCCCAGGTGCCGCTACAGAAATGAGCAGTTTGTGAGTGAAGAAAAAAGAAAAGTTATCATCAGGGAGATGGCACAGAAATCCAAAAATATGGAATGAAATAAATGGCAAAATCTTCTCTTTGTTTACATGCCAAATTCTAGCTAAAGAAATCAACTACAGCTTGAAAAGGGTCCTGCCAGAATTTCTCTGCAATCAAATCAAAATTCAGACTTTGTCTTGGAGACCCTGTGATTTTATTGCCACTCATGCACATCCCGAGTAAGCCACCAGTGTCTAAACCTTTCATACACTGGGCAATTTGTCAGATTCTGAAGATGACACCATAATTCCCATAGCATATTTTTGTATTGAGTAATGTTTTCTGCACCTTATTCAGTACTGTGTGTTCTGCATACAAATAAGCTCCAAAATTAAATGCTTTGGTGAAGTACTTTTCACCTTATTTGTAAATAACTTCAGAACAATAGGGACGAGTGAGGGTGAGTAAGAGAAAGAGCTTCTACTTTCAGTCACTAACATGAAAAATGCAATAATCTCCTGGGTTTCTGCAGACAAACAAATTTCCTTTCATGTTCACTGAATATCAACTTTGAGCAATACTGGCACTGGGACATTATGCAAGGCAGACAGAAGACCCCAAATAGTAGATAGGAGGAGGCAGCCCTTCAAAACTCTATAGGAAGGGGTTTTTGCCATTAGGAGGAGGAATGGATGCATCTTAAATATCATAGCAATGCTATGTATCCATTCCTTTGATTGATTATGGAGTTTTCATTCAGTTAAAATATGGCCTTAAAAACAGCTCAGTATTCATGTGAACGGAATATAATTAGAGCACATTTCAAGTCTGTTGCAGATACCTTTGGTTTTGGTTGCATTTTTATATTTTTCGAATTAGGAACCAAATTTTAGAAATACAAGGAGAGTTTCATTACCATGTCTGGTTTCATAATGGCTTTCTCCAACATCCCTTTCAAAGGATGTCATAACTCTAACTTTCCTCTGTTAAAATGAAATTGATCTTCACAGCTAACCCACAAGAAGGACCTTTGTGTTTTATCATGTTTCCAGCAATTTACCCTTCCACCTTGGTGTGCGGTAGTTGCAGGACTCATCTGCACCTTCTTCCTCCTTCCTTTAAGTAGAGTAAAAGTTGGAATTGTTTCAGGCCATAGAAGTAAATTGAGAAATTATTGTTCTTTCAGTTGTGGGAATGTTTACCTGCAAGACTACAATGAAACTGTAGGAAGGAATGTAGTTTTCTGAAGTTTACAAAAATGCTTACTAGAATTGAATTATTTCAGATTTTGCTAAGCAAAATTATTTTCCTGTATTTGAGTATCAGAAACTGCGAGGAGTTTTAGTTGCTAGGAACATACACATCTACATGTAGTGTTCCAATGTTAATTTGTGGCTTTAAAAAATGGAACATCCAAATATGGTTACATATTTGGTATGAAACAGCTGACAACCATCTTAAAACCTTTTGCGTTCCCTCAAAAAGTTATGGTAGATTTTGAAAGAATTCTGCTCAAAACTTTGCACATATAAGTAGAAATTAAAAACTGAGTGCTTACAGAAAACACACAGTGCAAAACTGAAAAATAAAAGGTTAATCTTGTTTCCATATGAGAGGGTTAAAAAATGCTGAAGTTCAGTTGAGTGAAAATTTTCTGTTTGTGTTAACCTGTACATTTTAGCAAAAAAACTTTTCTAAGGACTGCAGTTTCATAAAATGTAAATAAAACTATCCATGATGAGAATTACTGTACTATATGTTACTACAGAGATCACTTGAGAAAAGAGATATAAAATTATAGCTTGCTTGCTTTCAGGAATTGAAAAAATGGTTATGAAAACCTTTAAAGGAATTTGTCCAATTGCATTATTTTAAAGAATAAAGTAACGGAAAACATGTATCTACCCATTCACAGAATTTCACAAGATGAGGAAATCTTGAGGACAGAGTCATGATTTTGGTGATTGGAAGAGTAGGCATCTTTTATTTGTCTAGTTAAAACTAATGGAAGATATAGTTAGTCCACAACAGTGGAGTATTCAAAAACAATTCATAGGGAGAAGTTTGCCAATTCAAATAATGCTTATCTGGAGCTATTTTCAAAGCTCATTTATTTGCTGGGTATTTATGACTGCTATATGTACTCTGAGAAATTATTCTAAATCGAAAACCCCAGTTCAAAGAGGACAGAAGTAGATGAGCATTTTTTTTAAAGGGTGTTCTAAGTAAGTAATTTGGAGGCTTAGCCTGTCCATATTCAGTGCATAAGAGGCTGCAAGTAGTGTAATGTTATGTCATTTTACGTTTTAGTTTTCTCTCTAGGCTTGGTAGAGAAATATCTCAATGTTCACTGGGAATGGAGTGTGGGAACCAGTAAGTAGTGTAACGAAGGGATACACATCTGAAATTAACACGTGCTGTCATGAAATGCAAAGGTGTGAGAAGGAAATTTGGAGCAAAAATAAAAGTAAAAAAGAAGAGTGAGAAGAAATCTATAAAAAGATGGAAGAGTGAAAGTAGAAGAAAGCAAAGTAAAAGAAGAAAAAGTTAAAGTTTTATTGAAAGCGGTTTTAAGTCTTCGCTTCTGTAATGATCATTTCTAGTCTTCATTTGGCTTTGATGCTTTTTTCAATAAACTTTCTCTTTGCCAGTTCTCTTTCTTGGCTGTTCATATAGCTCAGAGATAATTCTTTCCATTTTTCTTATTCCATTTTCTTCACATTTGTCATCTCTTTTCTGAAGAAAAAATGTGGCTCCTGAGGGTATTTACTTGTTTTTCAGGATTCTGCTAATGAAAGGGTGGTTTCTTAGAAGCTCTGATAACCAAACCCAGTTGTTCCCATGCCTAGTTTTCTACCCCATTTCCAACATTCACTCTGGATGTTTTCTGGGGCCTAAGTTTCTGTTATTGTCAGTATGGTACCATGGTTTGTGTTCAGGGTAGTTTAAGGTTATGATCTTTCCAGTCCTACAGGTCATCGTATTAATTTCGAAGAGGACTTAGGTAAGAGTGCCAGCCTTCCTTCTCTGGAAGCCACTTAATGAAAAAGTTAACACTTGTCTTCTGATTCAGACATAGTCAAAGACCATGGGCACACCCTGCATGGGGCAGACAGGGAAAAGAGAAGCATTTCCAAGCCAGAGAGAACAGCGATTCTCATGTTGCCATACCGTAACACTGCAACGGGAGCTGAGGGCTGGGCAGGGGTTATCTGAGTCCCAGGATGATCAACCTGTAACACCATCATCAGAAGCCCTCACTCTCTCGTGTCCTCCCACAGGTGTGAATGACTTTACCCAGCAGCACAGGTCATAATGAGAGCATGGGAACTACACTTGAACATCTTTGTGAGAAGTGAAGAAGACCACATGCAAAAAGCTTTATATTTTGGCCAAAGTTTCATCAGTTCAAGATACTTCTTTCCCACTTGGTAGTTCAACTGAGCTGAATTAACCTTTAATCAAACCAAGTAATATAGCTTTGTATTTGCTAGGGATCAAGGGTATCACATACACAAACATGTGCACAGAGTGACAGTGACTCAGCTGAAACAGCAATTTAATTTTCTTTATTTTAAAAGTAATTTATTTTGCTTTAAGTTCAACTTTTCCCTTGTCATAAATAGAAACAAATTCATTTTAAGCCAAAAGATACCCATTTAGTCACTTTGGTCACTAAATTTATCCCTGCAGCTTCTTTCTTTATAATCTTAAATTGGGATAGCTCAGCATTCTTTACAGAACAAAAAGGTAGTCAAGGAGAGAATGATTTCTGAGGCACTTGAGAGGGAAATAACTGAAACTAGCTATTAAAAACATAGAAAAGGAAATGCAGCGCAGATGAGTGTGAGGTGCTTTAGATTCAAAGCAGAGATGAAAGCATTGTGAATTTAAATTAGTATAATGACCTACAGAAACTACAGCAAGGTCTCTGGAATTATTCAGCCCTGGCAACCAGAAGGTGTTCAGATTCTGTTTTATTCAGAGTTCAAGTTAAGCACAAGTACTGCTAGCAGTCATTTCACCCTTTGCATGGAGGAAACACTGTGGAGAACTTTGTTTTTCTGAGCAGACCCTGTTGCAGTGCTCCACATTGTGGTGTTGGAACACAGTGTTGCTCTATTTTTTCCCCTTTTTTTCTTTTTTCCTCTTTCTTTTTTCCCTCTTTCCTCTTTGCTCTTTCCTAGAATCATAGAATCAATCACAGAACAGCCCAGGTTGAAAGGGACCCTGACAGATCATCTGATCCAGACTTTCATGGGAAAAGGAGCCTAGATGAGATTACCTAGCACCTTGTCTGATCACATCTTGAAAACTTCCAGTGATAGGGACTCCACCATGTCCCTGGGGAGGTTGTTCCGATGACTGATTGTTCTCACTGTAAAAACTTTATTTCGTGTCTTGAGATGAAATCTCTCCTGGTGCAACTTCTACCTGTTGCCCCTTGTCTTCTCCATGTGGCTCCTTGTGAAGGAAGAGCCAACGTCTTCTTTGTAACTGCCCTTTAAGTGCTGGAATATTGTGATGAGGTCCCAACTGACCTGTCTTTTTCCATGGAGAAAAGACCTAACTCCTTCAGTCTTTACTCATACTGCAGGTTCTCCAGCCCTTTGATCATCTTCATGACCCTCCTCCAAAGTGTACATCGTTCTTGAATTGTGGGAACCAGAACAGGACCCAGTGCTGTAGGTGCACTCCTCTTTTGTCTTTCTTCTTTCCCTCTCCCTCATTTTATTACGGAATTAAAGAGCTCTGCTTAATTCTCATTCTTTAGTTTTATCTTCTGGAGCTTTTCTTAGACTCTTTTTTTTGGGTGGTTGTTCCAAAAAGAGTGAAAACTTAAACTTTTAAGGCATCTAAAAGTGGATAACAAGTAAAGCCATCCACTCACGATTTCAGCAGTCTGTTGAAGTCTTGTTAAGAGTCTTGCTTTTTTTTCATGAGAGTTGTGATTCTCTGGAGCCTAGTTCACAAAGTTTAAATGGATAAGGTTGGCAATACTGGGAATCAAGCTTTTGAAATGTTTCAAAGAGGATGATTCTTCATTTCTTAAGGTCTATCTTTGAAAAGATACGATTTATTTTTTTTTTCAAAATAAAGCAAAATGAATCAGACTGTTATGATAAAATAATTATGCTTGCTTTCTTTTAAGCCTAAAAGTGCAAATACATTTTTTATTGAAACTGAAAAAGACATCTCGGCTGGGAAAAAGTTTAGAACTTAGATTTGCTTCTTTCCTGAGAAGATTGTATCCCTGGATAACCAAGCTGTAATTAGCAGCATTAAGGGGCACAGTACCCAAATCAGTACATAAAACCTGTTTAGAAATGACATCTACACTATTTGTACATGTGATTAAATTCTGAATTAGCTGTAATCTCTCAGGGAGAAAAAAAAAAGAGTTAAATGTCACTGTGGACAGTTCAATGAAGACATCTGTTCAGTGCATACCTGCCGCCAAAGGGAAAATGTTATGTGCCTTTTATTTCAGTGCAAGCCTTACACAAAAGAGAATGACAGGACCAGGCTCAGGGTGCTGAACGTCTGCTTGAGATGTCTTGTCTTTGGCCCTGGTAAGAGAGAGGATATGAGACTAGGTGACCCACTGTTTTGTCCCAGTATGACAATTTCTGTGTTCCCATAATGAAAGGAGCAAAAGCTTATGTGCAAAAAAGAACAAAGAGATCTGCAGATAATAGCCAATTAGTGGATCAAAGGCTAATTAGGTAAGTTCTAAAATAAAGTTTTGAAGGTGATACAGGCAGCTAGGCAGGGAATTGTCATAGGAGAGGATAATGATGCTCTCTATACAGCTCAGGAAAGGACAACCAAAGAGCTCAGTGATGCTTGAAATGGTGAGGAAAAGAAATATGCTTAAATAAACATACCAAAAAGAAATTCCTTAGAAGAGTGGTTCTGGAAGTCACTGGTGGAATTTGGACCGAATTAATGATGAGACAGATGTATTCTATTTTAAAATAACTCATGTTCTATTGTTTATTTCTTGGATTTGAGAATAATCAACAAACAGTAGAACATGAGCTATTTTATAAATATAAATATATAGAGAGATATACATGCACAGATACGCACACACACTCACATGCACACCTTGCCTGTAGTTATCCTGAAGTATATTATCTGAACTGAAAGCATAAGGTCGAGTTCACTCCTGAATTAATAGTTAAGTGATTGTATAACATTTAGAGAGATGCTCCACTCAAACAGGAAGGTAACTTGCAGATCGATTTATTCAACTTTTACACTATCTTACTAGTTTAATGGCAATTTATCGACTGTAGGGCATGAGTTTTGAAAGGAAAGAAAGGATGATTATGCTGTGTGCAACTGCAAACATTAAACATCCAGGCAGGTATAAAAGTTGTTAGAGGCAAGTAGCACCTAAATCAATCATGAAGCTACAGAAAGGACTCCTGTATGTTATGCATTGCCTTCCTTCATCTACATAAGTACACCTTCTCCCAGAAAACACTGGCATGCTTCCTTAGTGAGAACCAGTCCTCGCCAAGCGCTTGGGGCACGCTTCCTCCTAACTCCCCGGGGGTTGGCTGCTCAAAGCCCGCAGTCGCCCGCGCAGATCCTGCCGCACACGTGTTAGCTCTTGCGAGGCAGTGCTGCGTGCTGGGGCGGGGAGCAGACCCACCTGAAAACCCAGCTCTTCTGAGCTTTTCTGCAGGATTGCTTTTCAGACAGAGTAGCTCGGTGCTCATGCAGTCATGTCAGCTATGGTGCCGGCACAAAGGAACCAGCGGCAAGGCAGACCTGTGGCTTTATGCCTGGGTATGAATAATTGTCTTCAGCAAATCATGAAATGTCACCTTTACATGTTCTTCCTTCTTTAGTCTCACAGATTTACAAACCGGTTTCTTTTGCGTACTCTGATTCCTTTTTCCTACATGCAGCCAATATTTGGGTTTTCGTATGGTAATCCCCTTTATAAGAAGCAAACAATAGAAAATATAATATTTATGAGTCATTATATTCTGGCTCCAAAAGTCACCATGTGAATTAATGTTCTCCCTGGTTCAGTGCTGCAGCATAAACTACCAAACAGCTTAGATGCTAACATACATCAACTTTCCATCAAACTAGTAAACAGAGGTACCAGGCAAGCTAAATTACGTTCAAATATACTGAATGTTTCCCTCACTGGGTATTATCTTTTAAAAGCTTTGGGTGTTCTAAAACTTTGCAAAATTGAGTCTGTGATTTTTATCTTTCTTGCTGTGTTTTGTGATTCATGCCACTATTAAGTTCATTCCTTATTAAAGCGTCTGTTACATTGCAGAGTGTGTGGAATCACTCTTCTTAGCAAAGGAAAGACTTAGTAACGTGGTCCTGGGCTCATCAAGGACAGACAGTGCTTTCACGATGCGGACCCTGCATCTTGCCTAAAAGTCGTTGTGACTTTCAAAAAGAAATGTTAAAATATACTGTATAGATGGAGTGTTTCTACATGTTTTGGGGTTTTTTTTGCAAACAAGAAAATACTTGGCATTAGGTAAAATGTAACTGTCTGAGCTCCGTGCTTGACAAACTTGACATGCTTAGAAATATATCTATCACTGACATTATGTTTGTTTTTATTTAAAATACCCAACTTCTGTCACAAAGGGCAGGCCTGAACTCACTTAACTGTAATAATCTAAAAGTCAGGCATTTAGTAGGGTATGCTAGTAGGCTTGCTGCCTCGGTGATCACAGCAAGATGGCACCTCCAAAAGCAATTTGGTTAATCCTAGTGTGGGCATCTAACAGAGGTGGAAAGAGTTGCCCTTTGGGACTGTGTGTCTCATAGAAGGCTTAAATTAACTGAGATGAAGCTCAATGCTCGCAGTTAACTGTCATTTCATGTAAAATGTTCTACTGTCAATGGGAAATAGTAAAAATAGGATTTATTTGGAAAACAAAGGGAAAAACTGTACTTTTGACAATGACTTAAGATATATTAAATAGGGATAGGACAACAGCAGTAATGCTGTATTTTATTTGTTTCTTAAAAATATTGCCAGGTGTTTGGTTTTTTTTACACTTTAATTACAACATATGTGTATTCATTTTATATGTATGTTGATTGTTAGATTTTGCAGACTACTACACAGGTTCCTCAGAGGGACTTTGTATTCTTTTAAAGGAGACAGATGATGCACATTATCTAACTAACATGTCTGGCTTTTTTTTTTTTTTTTTTTTTTTTTTTCAAAGAGAGATTGGCGATTTTTTTAAATAAAAATTTTGGCTTTTTTTTTTTTTTTTTTTTTTTTTTTGCAAAATATCTTCCGAGCTGACGTCTGGAAATTTACATACTACCAGCAGCTGAAATGGATGAGGTTTTCGTCTGGTTAAAATTTATGCAGGTTCTGCTTTATAAGTTGGAAAACTCTAGTTTGCACTTCATATATGTCATTTAGACAACAATCATGGTCATGACTATGCTTCCTTTTCTTTGTCCATTTCATCTTTCATTGTATTTTATATAGTGTGTCTGTTCTGGGGTTTCTTTCTTGAAATCTAGATCCCCAAAAGAGCAATTTAGGAAAAACTTATGTGCTGAATGTCATACCAATGCAGGGATTCTTTTCATAAATTTTTATCCTACAAATTACTCATGAACATACTAAGTACATATTCAGGTGTACATTCAGGTGACATATTCCAAGGTGTATGAGCCAAGTTATTCATGTAAGATGGTCTAAAGGTGTTGAATGCTTTGTATTCTGTATATGCAGAGAAACTTCTAAACATCTGTTTCAAGCTTTTTAATGCATAATACAACTCCTCCACAATAAGTTCAGATGGTTCTAGCCTCATCCAGTAATGCTACAAATTATTTGCTTGCCCCGCTCAAAATAACAACAGTAGCACCAAATGTGTTATCAGTTTTTCAAGGCCCTGGACACTGCACGACTTTTGAAAGTGAATTTGTGCACTTTTGAAGGTGATGGAACAGTGTGCACCAAGGATGTCTCATAAAAGATGCCATTATCCTGCAAAGTAAGTTACATGTATTTTCTTGTCATAAGAAAAAGAGATACGTGGCATTCTTAATGTGTTGCTCAATTCCAGTGATTTTATGGAGCATTGCAACTGTTTCAATGTAGTGCTTTTTCATTCTGAAATACTGTTTTCTTTACAAATACGCCATTGATGGCCTTTCCACTGCCACTGTCTTTTCTGGACCAGCCATAATTACACCTCTCTTTTATGGAATGATTACAGCTATTACGGAGATGCTTTCATCTTCAGAAGCTGTTTCTCATTTTCTTAACCAAATATTTAAACCTCCTACTTTTCTATGCATTATCTGTGAAAAAATAGGGAAGTGACAACTCTTATTTTAAAAGCAGACTTCTTTTCCACACTTCTGGGTTAAGCAGCTTCACCAGAAAAAAACCCAAGAAACACAAACCCTGAAATCAAACTCAACACTTAAGAATCTCAGGAAATAAGGAAAAACCAAAGAATAAAAGAAATTGCTTCTCTTTTGGTCATTGGATGCTAACTGAAATTTAGAGACATAGTGTAATACTATGCTAAGTTTATGTAGCAATGAATAGCTTTTAAATTGGTTAAAAGAGTCATGGTTTTCTTCAGTCTTCTACTTTAAATAAAAAATAAAGGTTTGTTTACCTTTACCTATAATTACTTTTGATCTTTTTTTTTTTAATAAGACCATAAAATCTGTTGTAAAGTACTGTTGGCAGAGCGGAAAAAGGAAAAAAAAAAAAAAAGAAAAAGATAATAAATTGGGTTTTAAGACAGAAGACTATTTAACTGAAAGAGAGGTGAACAAGGCAATTTTGAATCTTCATCTTGGAGAAAAATCAATGATGTAGCTCAGGTCAGTACCGAGTAACATACAGGCTAATGATCTGGATGAGAAAGTAGGCAATGAGTTGGGTGTTTATTAATAATAGTGCTTTAGGTTGTTTTACTTAATTAACATAACTGGGCAATTAAAAAACAAAGCTATTCAGATTTAGACACCTCTGTCCCTGAGCAGCATGGTGCTTATGAAATTCAACCAAGCTGAGTATAATGCTCATGGGTGAAAATAACTGAAATAACTGATTATTTTTTTTTTTTTAATCTGAAAGATGAGAAGTTGTGAGAGGAGGATGGAAAGAATGGCTATTCTAAAGAAACAATTTTCTTGAGGGAGTTTTCTGTTTGACATTATTTGTGCTGTTTGTGACAGTTTAGCTAAAAAATAACACACAGAGGATCTTCACAAGTAAGAAAATAAAAAAAACCAGAAAGTGATAAAGTCATAATGATGACATTGTGAACCAAATAATGTTACTCTCTTGCTTCATTATGTCTTATATCTTTGATCCTATGACTTTAAGGGAAGTGTTGCTGTGACTGAAGCAGCTGTCTCACAAAGATGTATATAAAATAAATAACATCACCCAGGAATATCCTAGTCTAATGAGGACCTATTATATAGCTAAAAAAAAAAAAAAAAAGAAAAAAAAAAAAAACAAAAAAAAAAAAAAACAGAAAAAAAGATAAACAAACCAAAACCAAAACTCAAAATCAACGAAACAAAAAACCACTCACACAATAAAAGCAGTCAGAGCTATGGAAAATGAGGGGAAAAAAATGAATCTTAAATAAGATTTACTTATTACTGAGTGGGAGGTGGAGGTGTTACACTACTGAATGAACAAGAAACCCTTTGGTAGATTTGGCTGGGAAGACTAAGACACAGTGAAGGCTCCAGAAGAAGACATGGTGATAGTTTACTGCAGACTGCCCTCAGATCCTGCACTCATTGACATGAGCGGTTTTGATTTCTGTGAAATCAAGTATTTATGCATGAGCCACTTCGCAACACTTGTTTCCATGGCAGGAAAGAAGAATCAAGTTGAATAAAGAGCATGTGTCTGGTTTTATATATAAATAATCCTGACATGATATCCATTACTTCTCTAGTTAAAGAAGCGAAAGCAAAGTCACAACAAAATCTTAAGCTTCGGGGAGATAATCCATCACCTGTGGAGGTCAGGAAGGAATTTTCTCTCCCCTATGAAGAATATTGCCTTGGGTGCACTAGGCATATTTTGTCTTGCTCAAGAGCATGAAGCGTTTGATCATTGCCAGTGGCAGGCAGGCCACAGTGATAGACCAGTTGTCTGATCCAGTCTGACAAATGCTGTATTTCTACGTTTAATTTATTCAGGTTTTAAGTTTGCTTATGAAGTTGATAGGGGCATAGCAACTAGCGACACAATAGCATTTAACTTGTCCTGCAGAAACAGTTACAGTTTCAGAACACACAGCCTCTAATTAAAGTAAATTACTCCTGATGGAATAAGCAATCTGAGGAAAGGAAGAAGAAAAAGTGAGTTTAATTTCTAGTGCCACAGGGAGGTCTTGACTGTTCAAAAACTGTCTTTAAATCTTAGGAGCTCTGCTTTGAAGCGATAGCTAATAGCAGTGGGCAGGAAATAAGCCTGATTAACATTTTGTTTGTAACTTTGAGCACAAAAGATGTACTTACAACAATAGCCAAGATGTATCATCTTCAACTGAACTTGACATTTGTTTAAGAAAAAAAGTAAATTGAAGCCATTAAAATGACATGAAATAAATTAGGATATTCATTTCATACGTTGCTTATCACTTTCTCATTTTTAAAAAAATATGTTTGGAGATCTCCAGATCTAACTAAGGGGGAATGGTTAACATTGATTTAAATGGCTTATGACACATTTATATACATGTTATTCACTAGTTAATATTAATTCATATCACAACAATCTCTGCTGTGCTTTAATACAGCAAATCAATCAACAATATCTACAATAAAAAGGCTGGGAAGGATGTATTATGTTTATTGCAAACAATTTACATCTGTAACCTTAAGGCCTTATTCCACAGGATTGATTTGAATTCTTTTCAATGCATGAGGCAGTGGCTATGATTTTTTTTTTTCCTACAGAATAATTTCATGTAAAGCTTGAATGGGCCACATCTTTCTCTCTTTGGATTCTCGTGGTACCACTATGGCAAATAATTGTAAATGGATTTGGGAAGGAAAAGAGATTTTCTTATTGCTGTTGATTTGGCCTTTGTTTTTCATACTTTTAATGAAAGTATTTCACAGCAATTGCTCTTCTGCTTGGAATTTTGTTGTTGTTCAATATCTGTTAGCTCAATTTTATGTGGAGCACAGAAGGCAATAAGGAAAAGCTCACAATAGTAAGGAGAAACAATATTTGTCCCTCCACCGAACAAAATAATCCCTTCAAAACCTATAATCAGTATATCCAAAAGACATAAACTTTTTATGAGCACACTGTTTAGTTGTAGATATGGATTTTCAGGCATTTGGGAAAAAAAGAGAGAGGGATAGGGAGGCAAACTTTGCTTTAAGAATACATTTTATAGACTTTTCTGGACAACTCATTTTCCTATAAAGAAAAAAAAAGGAAAAAAAAAATGAGGAGGTTGAGAAATAGATGGAAAGGAATGTAAGTAAAAACCATGGAGGTAGATGAATACTAAGGTATTCATCAGTGTGAGGTTTTCTTTCTGGGGATTGTTTTTTCCTTACTGCTTTACAATTTCTCTGGTAGTTTGGCTGTCACATGGGGTTTGCTCTTGGTTGTTTTCAGTAGGCTGAAGATGATTAGCTGGATCCTCTCAGTGTCCCCAATTCCCCTGACTGCCTGTGGACCACTCATTTCTGTCTGGAGGAGGCTTCTGAAGGCTGAGTGACAGGAGCAACAAATCTGTTGTTGTACTCAGTAACAGGCAGCTATGTACTGACAATAATAGATAGGTATTCTTCTTTAATGTGGATTTCATAAGGTTTACATTTTATTTTCAGCTTTACTTACATGTATTAGCATATGAACTTCTCCAGGAATTTCTTTCCTAAGACTTATCGTGTCTCAGACGTGCAATATGCTGACTCTGTTCAAGTCCTCCGTACCCCAGAGACAGGTTTGTTTAACCTAATCCTCCCATGCTCAGACATGAGCTTTCCTAGCCAGATGTTCAAATCGTTGGCTTGAAACACTTAGAGGATCTCAGAAACTCTTTTTTCCCTCCAAGTATTCACATTCCTTTTTTTTTAAAATCAGTGCCAGGTGGTTTGTAAAAAACACTGACTCCTTCTGTTTCAAGTCATTAATTATTCAAGTTTCATCCATTTACTTTATATTTCAGTCTAAAGGAGTTCTGATTCCTCAACGAGGAGAGGGACCACAGAAAAACAGAACTGTTGGTATAAACGCAGTATTTCTTAGTACTCAGTATTGCAATCTGTTCAGAGAAGTAGGTGCAACTGTGCAACCTTCCTCCTAAAAGAATTCAGAAAGCATACAGAGAGTTAACTGCTGGAATATAACTTTTTGTGATTCAGTGTTTTTCAGCTCTGAAGAAATGATGCTCAGAAAGCACATATCTGGGAATATAATCAATAGCTTGTATTTGTACAGTATATGTGTGGTACCCTAGGGCTAGTGAAAGTTTGGTCTGAGTCCCACAAGGATGCTTTTAAACAAACTTTTCAACTGGTCTCTAGTCTCAGTCAACATTCGTTTTGCTCTTATATTAAAAATTACCAGTATAAATAAGGATTTGCTCTACTTTCATATATCTTTATTTAAAAGATCAATACAGAGCTGGAAAGTCAATAAAATTGAGTCATTTTGATTTGGTCGTGCACTAGAAGATTATACCTAAAGACATAGACCAAAGACTTTTTTCTCAGGTGCCTGGTTGTAGATTTAGCTTGACATATTGCTGCCTTGACAAAAATAGCATGGTCATTTGCCAATATGTGAAGTTTCACACAGTGCTATGTGCACGGGTGTCTGTATGCAGACTCTAAAAGTTCCAAGGTTATATTAATTTCTTAAGGGGAAATAAATCTTAAATTGTTCTAACGGATATCATCAACTAGTGTGTTTTGTACTGTGAAACAAAACAGTAATCCTGTATTCTATCCTTGTCTGTCTCAGCTAAAATGAGGTTATTGAAGGGAATGAAATTTCTCCTTCTGACATTTCTTATCTCCAGATTTTAAAAAATATTTTTCCTCAGAATATTTTGCCTTTTGCTCCCACCTTAGTAATAAAAAGAAAGTCAGACCATGGCTGCAAACAGATGAAGCTGACCCAAAATCTGCAAGAATGCTGGAAGTGTTATATTGTAGAATACCTGTAGTGTAACTTGAGGGTAAAACCTGCCCTGGATGAGATGATAGGCACTAGCTGTACCAGGGGAGAAAGGAGGGTACAGCCTTTGCAGACTTTGTCCCCTGCATTAACATTGCTTATTGGAAAGGTTCTTTCTCCCTAGCCCTAGTCCAAAAGGATGTACCATAGACCTCAGGGCAGGGTAATTCACAGATTTCCTTCCTGGGTCTCTGTACCCTGGGGCACGAAAATATGTATCTGTTGCAGACAAAACATACATTCTCTTTTCTATTTTCAGAACATATCTGTTACATTATCCTACCCATAAAGGAAGAAACCCCTCAAAAAAGTGTGCAAGTTCAGTTTTAAACTCCAGCATTTAAATTCATACCTGGTGATATCACTCAATCAGTGATTCTCTCAATAATTTTAAATGCTCAAACAAGAGGATTCCTATTTGGGGCTATTTGTAGACCCCTTGGATCATGAATGCTGGAAGTCGTTTGCACCAGTCCTAACTTGCAGTTATTCTCTCCAGATCAGATGTGCCTGGGGTGAAGGGAATGGTTTTTTCTAGCACTTTAGAAACTAGGAGTTGGATTTGTTTCTGAGCTTGACCTTTCAGAAAAAGAAATTGGCTGTCCTCATTACTGACTGTAGGATTTTCTTAAAAGACATGGATCATTCGGGTCAAAAGGTGAGAGATACCGAGCCATATAGAACATAAATGAGAATCAAATGCCATCATCAGCTGCTTTTCTCCATTCTGTTGCCTTGAACAAAGAAATCAGTCAGCAGAGAGTCTCTGAAGTGCACAGAGCTGCCAAATTCTGGGGCTATGCCCTTTTTATTAAACCAAGCATGAGAAATACGACTGAACAGGGAATCCAGAATCACTTTAGTTGCTGTCTTGTTTTTCCATCTCAGACATAGTAGTGTCGCCTAATATATGCCTTAAATAGTTTTACCATTCTATTGTGTCTGCTTGGATAGTCCCTCACATTCCCAGATAAGTGAATTGTGATTATTTTTCCCATATGTCAAAGTCAAAATATCTTTTCTCATGTATTGTAAATGTACTCTAGGATTGTGACTACCCTGTAAATTGTCTGGATTGGCTCTTTGGGTAATGCGAGAAAGAGTAAAAGCGGGTGTTAAGTCTCCATCGCATGATGAAGCCTGGAGCAGAGACCTGCAGGCTGGACTCATCCAAGTTACGTCCAGAGCCAGGAGCAGCACAGATGTAGCTGTGCCCCACTCTGAGACAATTAACCTGTGGAAAGGGGAGCTTGTTTGAGAGGAAGGCATAGCATCAATTAGGGAAACACTGCTGGTTTTGTTTGTTTTAGTGTCTCATATATCTATCATTTTCTATGTATATAAAATATTGAAAGGGTATCTTTTGTTGACTTAGGTAGACACTACGTTGTTAGTGCTTATATATGCAGTTCCACAAGGGCTGGAGTTGATTCCCGTTGTATTGTCTATATCATAGCTCCCATAAAAGGTTTGGGAAAGCTTTTCTATTCTGTTTGCCTCACTTGGTGTTGGTAAGATTGATCTTTTCCTTGCTGTCATTGCGTCACAGACATTCAGGTAGCAGCAGTAAGAGCAGGGAGAGAAAGAGGACAGTCTCAAAGACATGGATTCAGACAAGCTTTCTATTTATGACCTGGGAGGTCTAATTACACCGGCGTACAGTGACAAAACATAGAGGATACTAGTCTGCTTTGGAAAAACAATAGAATTTAAGAATCATCCTTAACACCCTCTCATAAAAAAAAACAAACAAACAAACAACTTGTAATTCAAAACCAGTAGAAGTCTCCATACTAAAAAGTCACTTCACTCTCCAGTCTCAGGTTAACAACTGATACACCTTTTGGTGGAAGTGGAGGGTTGACAAATCCAATCTATGGAAATGAGAAGCAGAGTTCAAAGAAATCCAGCAGGAAGCCTTCTATAACGGCTGTCAATAAACTATAACATGACTTTTGTAAGAATCTGTTTATGAAACAATTTATTCTTATGAATGTTTGCACAAGCTTGTGAGATAGCGAATAAGTGGTATATACAAATAGCAAAACAATATACAGATTAAATAATAATAATGCTGCTATATGAGTGGAGATTGAGAAGCCTACCTCAAAGACTGCTGTTATTTGCAAGCTTTCATTTGCAAACTTTAACTCATGGATAACAAAATAAAGTGTGCAATACCTAATAGGATTTTCAATTTTTAGTTTAGAATTTCCCATTTAAATTTCCTGAACAAAATTTATTTTCTTTTCTGGATTAATGTTTTTCCTGTGTTCACCTTTGCCTACGTGTTCCCTGTTCCATCAGACATTTATACTTCTGTCTTAATAGTGTTGTCTTAAATCTCTGTATTTTATTTTTCTTTCTTATTGTTCATCCTAGAAGGAAATCTTTGATGATCAGTTATTTCCCCTCTCTTGTTGAGGGGATGCTACTTTTGCTAGATGTGTAAAAGCCAGATCATTTAACCCCCTAGCCAACTGTAATACAAAGCCAAGAGAAGCACAAACGCTTTCTTTCCTTCTTGAAGAAGGACATGGGGGGATGTCAGAATTCTTTCCAGTATTACTCCTAGCCTGTATATGATGGTCATACTGGAAGCTTTTAACTGGTCATTGATCCATCTGTTGAGCCCCTTGATCATGTCAGTGCTGACTTAGATATGTCCAGTAAAGGTCTTGTACCACCTGACAGGTTTCTCTGGCTGCAAAAAAGAAAAAAGAAAAAAGAAAAACCTTTCATTTCCTCCCTTGCAGGCCAGCAGTGATATGTTCAGGGGCTTGACCAAGGAAATAAAAATAAAATAGTTACTGTACCTTTAAACCACCCACAAACAGTTCAGTTTTTTTTAGTTCAGAATGCCGAATAAAAAAATTTAGGTAACTTTTTTTTTTTTTTTTAACTATAGCAATTTATCCTCAAATAAAACAAAACCTGTGAGTAGGAGTAAAGTCACTGGATCTACAAGCAGTATTGGGTCTACAAGATTAGTAGACAACAGAGAATTTCCATTTATTTTTGAAGTTTTTCTCCTTCTTCACCATTAAAAATTGAAATGTGTTTCTGTTAGGAGACAAATTTGATTCTGAAAATGCTGATGGTCATGTATTCTCTGTATTGGCATACAAGGAAGAGTGGTTTTCCAGCTGATCACTTTTTAATCCATGACTGCAAACAATAAATAAATATATATTTTATTTACTTTTTTATTTGTCTGTTTCACCCAGCTATGTTTGTTGATACAATGTAGAAGGAGAGGCTGAGAATGGTGTTTATTCAATCTTGAGAAGAGAGGGCTTTGCAGGGATCCTGTTGCTGTCTACAAATACCCAATGGGCAGCTGCAGGAAGGAGCCAAGCTCTCCTTAAAGGTGCACAATAGGACGAGAGGCAACAAACCCCATTTGCAACATTGGAAATTAATTAGATGTTAAGATTTATTTTTTCCCATGAGGGAGGGCACCAGAACAGGTTGCCTTGGGAGGCTATGGAATGTCCATCCTTGGAAATATTCAAAATAAAATAAAAATTGAAAGAGTTATCTTAATTGAGTAATAATACCCTTAGTGACATAACAACCGTATCTTCAGTTCTCTGGGCAATATTTTATAGCTCTCAGCTGTATTTTTGGCACAGCTTGTTCTACATGAAATAGTTAAAGTAGCTGAATTTCAAAATTATCCTTTTATTAGTTGAGGGTGTGTGGAACTGAGCTAACTTACGCTTTGTTTAGGGGTGCTTTGGAAATTAGATAGTTTGCTGCTGCTTGGTGATTATTTTCAGGCCACTGTAAGTAAACAAACAGTACATTGTGATTAAATCATACTTTTTATTCATTACCTCCTTTAAACTTTAACTTAAGTACTTAGTTTAGAGAAAAGGTGAGGGTGTCTAGCTTGCTGGAAAAATCAGGAGTCACTGAGCGTGCTGAGCACCTTTGCACATCAGTAACAGAAGATCTAGTGCAATACAAGGCAGACACTGTTAGTGGGATTTCTCTAGAGCCCTAACGGCAATTTTAAGGAGTCCTCATAACTTGATACACAAGAGATAGAGAATGCCAATGGCAACTCCACTCTTCATGTGAAAGTGAAGGATGAGCTTAAGGACTGGCGTTATTTGTTTGTGTCTCTGACTACTGCCTATTTTAAAACTGTGCCTGAAGTAACCATGGAGTTTTTTTCTGCGATATCGATAGTACTGGTCTCAGACACTTCGCTAAAGACTGTCTCTGAGACTTCAAATCTACTTGTGCTGGCCAAGCCTTGGGGTGAGCTAATCCCGGTGTGTTACACTTGCCCATGTGCAATTTGCACTGATTCTGCATCAGTACTGAGCGCAGGGGGGGGTCTGTAATGAAGCCTTCCAAATCCTTCCTCCTCTTCCCCTTTGCCATCTCTCTCATCCTGAAGTAGGTGGTTCAAGCAGAAAAACATACAATGTCACAGAGGTGCTTTGGACTTTCCATTGACTGGTCCAGATACAGCCATCTACACTGGAGACGTCAGAAATGAGGAGCAATGGCCTAGTGCTCAAGGGAAATAAACAGATAAATGCTTAATCAACTCCAGAAACAGCAGTCAAATATTAGTGTCAAGCAGCCTGTTTTGCTCCATAAAGCAAACCAAAAAGGGATTGGAGGGAGAGGACAGAGGTAGGGGAGAATGGAATTAAAGCTACAGCAGCAAACAGTAAAAAGTGATATATATCACAAGCTCCACAGGCCACATACATAGACAAGAATAAAAAATAAGCTAGAAGAGGACTCAGCTTAGATTTATATTTTACAATGCAAGGAAATACAAGCGGGCTGCAGAGCTGTTCTGTACAAATCTCCATAACTGTCTCATACGTTTTAATCATATCTCATTTTGGAAAATGTTATGTCTTGCATCCAAATAAAACCAACATGTTTTTTTAATTAGCAACAATGACTTTAATTGAATGAGAACAGAAAGAGCACAAGATGACTGCTGAAATGAATCAATCCAGCCGAACTTCACCAGTAAGTTGCCGCTGGTGTGCTTCAACCCAAAGGCAGTTGCAGCTAAGCCGAGGCTGCCTTTAATGACAAGGTTTTTGTCTCTGCCACAGAAAGCCCTGACACAATCACCACATTTCAGGCAGCTATGGAGGAGAAAGAGCATCAAAAGAATCTATACAAATTGTTGTTATTTTACTGTAAAGCAGGCAGAAGCAAAAGTGGCCCTTCACTTTCAGCTGCGCTTTGGTTGTGGTTCTGGGAGCGTGGGCTCCTGAGTGCCTGTGCCCTGAACTGAAACCGTAAAAGGCACTCCATGAACACTTAGTCCTTAAGCATCCTTTCATTTCAGTGAGACTCCTTTTCTTGAAATGTTCTTTATGCATTATACATCATCAGTACTATTTTTGTTTAGGCACATCAGGAATCATCCCACAGCGATTAAAAATCATTATTCCATTAACTTTCATGCCTAAAAAGAATTAATGACTCCATGAATCATAATTAAGGCTTCCACTTCTTTTGGCAAGCAGAAAGCCAGACATTCAACAGACCTTCTTGTTATCTATTTTGGCTGTTCTAATGCTTCATTTTTCATCTTGCTTTCATGCTAACTACAATCTCCATGCTTTTCCTTCATGTTTCTTTACTGTAAAGTTGTTGAGCAGCAGAGCAAAACTGATGAAGGAAAAGCTGGCTGTATGGATAGGCAAGGTACTCTGTGTATTTTTCTAGTATTTTACTGGGACGCTTAGAATCAAAAGGTGTGGGGTTTTTTTTAATTTTATCTTTAAATATAAGGTTGGAAAATTTTCACTCTGTTTTCCCAAATGACAAAGCTGATAATTTGTCTTACTCTTGTTCTGCTCGTTTTCCCCAGCAGTCAGCATTTTATGAAATATATTTGTTAGCAAGGTCATAGTTACGCCCAGTGAAAGGATGTGCTACCAGTTGTGTATGAGCAGGTAACCAGTAGTCTTAAAGCAATCTTCAAGTATATTGACTTAAAATATTTGCAGGTATTCATATGTTCATGTAAATTAATTAGGTGAATCACCAATTAAATATTAATCAAAAACTTTCTTGAAAGTATTTTCAGGAAAACCAGCTATGGCCCAATGCAGTGACATGATTTGAAGTTCAGAGGGAAAAGCATGTATATTCTATTAAAAAAAAAAGCTAAGGGATATTTGTTTTTATCGTAACAACCCAGGGAAAAGCGTAATAAATGTTAATGTGTATAATCACTTGATTTGCCACAAATGAGATATTCATGAGAAACAAACTGATGAAAGTTGTTGGCTTTCACACAGCTAACCTGTGTAATTTTCCTTTCCTCTTGAAACCTGACCCTTCTTTCCTCTTCAGTTACCACTCTGTTTACTTTCTGCATCTTCCTCCATTTTCTGGTGGTCCTGTGAGCCCAGCCATGTCAGCCTTCTTTAGGGTAATGGCTGGTGAAAGTCAAGAGCTAATAATGCAATGCCTAACACAACGGAGGCCAAAATCTGCAGTTGCTTATAAACAGTAGTGCTGTCTTTCTGAAATAATGGTAATAACCACAGTGCCTGAAACTGAAAGAGCTTCTCTGCAAAGGAGGCATCAGGCTGTTACTTGCTAAAGATCAACTTGCAGTTGGAATTCTTGCATTTTTCAGTTATAGTGTGAGGCTTCTTTTTCCTAAAGCAGTATTAATTGCAATGCACATGTATCTATAATTAAAATTATGATTATGCAATATTTACACAAAATAATTAACTATAACAAGACATTGGTCATGCTGGCAGAGATGGGTTTTTTTACCTGAAGCATTTTTCCTTGTGGACGGCAGGAATCACTCATTTATCTCAAATACCACCTTCTTACTACATTTTTTACCCAGCATAGCAAACCAAGTCTTGCAGCATGGCAGGGGTATGACACTGCCCTCTGTTTGCTAATTGTCTACTTCTTTCTCTTTTTAGCTCTTTTCTTTCAATATTTGAAAGAGGCTATTTTGAAGATAGTCCTGCCTTCCTTGATTCATTAGTCAGCTCTGTCTCTCTGGTAGCAAATAATACGCTCTATGTCACAGATATTCATAACTAAGACCTTTTTTTTTTTTCAAACTAGCAACAGAAAGCATCCTGTGAAGATGCTTCCTTCTATTAAAGAAGGGATTGCAGGTTAGCAGGACCTCCTCTGCTCTGCTGTTACAAATCCTGTTTCCATATTAATTCTGAAGAAGGAGACTGCTGAAAGAACCGTTTGTTAAAGAGTGGGTTTTTTTCATTGTTGTTTTAGTTGGTGGTGATGCAGGCTTTTTTCCTGCAGTGCTCTAAGATGTGAATACAAATTATTTGTGTTCTTTTTCCCAGATGCCCAGTGAATCCAGAGTAACAAACTCACTTTGTCTGATCAACCAGGAATTTACAGACCTACCTTTGTATCACCGTAGTGAGATCTGTCTGTGTCCCGCGTGATGTTCAAAGATGTCCATAATTCTTAAGCTCCAATTGAGGGTTTTTACAGAGAAATTCAGCACCTCAGCCATGAGTCTTAGCTCCTGACTGACAAAACACATAAAAGAGTTTGATTCACTTACCATCTGACAATACTTTTTACTGGCAAGCTAACAAGCATTGCCAAAATGTAGGAGAGATCAAACCACTCCATTGTCTGAGTGGAGGTACAGTCTGGTCACAATATGGTTTCCCAGAAAGCTTGGATTTTGTCCTGTGCCCATTTATCATTGGCATCTATTACCATTTTGGTGGGAAGCTGCCACAAGGTTTGGCATCTTCATCCCTCTTCCTATTCTTCTCAGACTTACAAAAAAAAATGTTTATAGTGATGTTCAGTGACAATCTAGTGCCAAAATTTTCTGTAGATTTAATGAGAGAAATCTGAATTTAAACAGAGATAAGAAACAATAATTTATTATGTCAAGTGTGGAAGTTAGTTGTTAGCATAGTCGAATATTTTTTTATCATCTAGTGTTGCAACTCAGAGAACTTTTTTCAGCAGTAACTTCAATAAATATTATGAGCAGCAAGTTACAGTCTCCTTCCCTTGGGGACAGCAAAATCCTGTAAACGTTGGGGAAAAAAAAAACCTTGAAAAAACCCTGCCATACATATTCCTATAAGCTGCTATTCAGAAGGGAACAATACACTCTAAATTCTTTGGAAGATATAACAATGCCACAAAATAAAAATGAATAGTAGGACATTGACAGATCCCCCACCCACTGCCTTTTCTCCCTCCCTGAGAAAAGCAGAACATTTTCTAAGTTTCATCACAGCAGCTTTCAGTAGAGATGATTTCTTGCCCAAAGGCACGGGAAGATTAACCAAGTATATCCAACTGCTCAACCAATAACTCATCTGAAAAAGAGTCTAAAGAGCAAATTGTAAGCTTCACAAATGCAATCAGTTTGTCAAGGTCAGATAAGGACAAGAGCCTGAATAGGTATGATTCAGGATAAAAATTGATCAGGTACTGATACTGTATGATTAGAACGACAATGAGGCTACCTGCTGAATCACAGGGGTGAAATATCACATTCTGCAAAAATGCACTATCGCTAGAGCATACACAGGCTGAAATCCCTGCTGAGGGTGAGAAATTAGCTTTGTAGTCAACAAATTTATTTATGCTTTCCTTTTACAAATGTACAGTGGAATTACTGGTGAGATTAGGAGGAATAGTGAGATTTTATGAGCATTTTCTCTTCTGTCAGTGAAATGACAGTAAGCCTCTGACAATGACCTCTGGTTTAATCATCATTAGTGATGGGGCAAGATGGCATCTGCTGAGAGACTGGCACCTGACAGGTGAAATATGGGTATCTTTTAGGTAATTGAGGGCAACATTTTAATGGAAAAATGCTGCATAAATAAAATGAAGTCAGCAAACCAAATTGCTGTACAACCTTCAATGTGTAAAACCAGGAAAGAATTGGCCTATTCTCCAGATGATGTGAGGGGAGAAAGAAAGTCAGACGAGAGAGATTTGTCCCAGGATGAAACCTGAGAAGAAAGAATGTATTTTGGTTAAAACTTACAGGGTTTTAGAAAGTAGAGGTGAGGTAACTGCTGGCCAGTGCCTCTTGCTGTTTCTCATTAGCAATGCCCACTCATGTATGGACAAAAAATTACCGTCTTAAGACTGTTTTAAAATAATGTAATATGTTCTTACTACTTAATCTTGCAAACCAGCAGTCACTTTAGATACCTGTGTAAACAGATAGACATTGAGTATGGTCAACACCTTTTTCATTGCTTACCTACTAAGTTTCCCTAGTTTTCTGGAAGCACTGGAATAACCCTATGGTTAAGTTTTCTGTTACAAGTTTGATCTTTGCCTATGATGTGCTCTTGGTCTCTCAAAAAGAAACTTGCTACATGAAGCTGTTCTTGAATGCTCTTCAGCCAGAAAGGTTTGTGTGTATGTACAAATTGTACACACAGTACAGTAAGGCTGAGATTAGTCAGAGATTAGTTTGACAAGAGGTTGTAGAAATCAGAGGCATAGAATGAAAACATTTCCTTTCCACTGTCATTTCGTTCACGTGCTTGGTTTCCTTTCCCTATCAGTAAAACCTAGGCTATTACAATATTTTAGTACGCATTCCTGTTTTCTTTTATATATCAGCTGCAGAAAAATTGATAGTTCTTCATTCACAATGAAGCATATTGATCTTACAAACACAACATAAAACCATGTGAAATATGTTTTTATCCCGTCCCTCTTACATGAGAAAAATGATAGCTTGCCAATACGTAGATGCCCAGCCCACCGCAGTTCTTAACAATGATCCCTCCAACTACACCCTCCAGAAATAGTCCTGTTGTAGCCTTTGTACCATATTTATACACAAAATTCTCACTCAAGCAAAAAAACCTTAGTTAAACAAGCACATAGAGCATTTGTTTGGGTGAAGCTTCTGTTGCTCTTATTCTACTAATGGATCAAATACTACCCACTGCCACAAGTGAAACAAATACACTGAATATGAGCAAAGGAAGAAAATTAGGAATTGTCTTTTTACTTTTTACCTATATAATTTTACCTATTTAATTATACAAATAAATTGCAAATCACTTTGTGTTTTTTGTGTACCCAAACTTTCACGGATTTTGCTTTAAGAAGGATTAAAAGATAATAAATGCACATCAGGTAGTTTACTATTAATAAAACATAAGAAGGACTGGAGCACATAGAAGGTATATTTGCAGACACAGAAAAATCTCAAACTTGGATTATATTTCTGCAAGAAAAAAAATAAATGAAACTGACCTTAAAATGTCCAGAAGTAGAATTAGGTATCTGAGAAGCTAGAAACAGTGAAATATCAAATCTCATGATTTAGAAGTGTGGTTTGTTTTTTTTTTTTCCCCAGCAGTTCTGAAATAGTGCTGCAAATTATAATGACCTTAGGAGAACACTGGGAAAAAGAACCATATAGAGAGTTTAAAAACCAAAATTTGAGATTCTCCAGATATTTACCAAAAGATACAGTCAAAACAAGAAAGAAGCTCTTAACTTTAAAGACTGCATAGTTCAGTCAGAGGTTTGCAGACATATCTCAGCTATATTTTGATTACCTTCACACTTCAACGTGAAGTTTTGTTTCAAAAACTTGATAACATAAAGTGATATCAATGAGCAGTTGCATCAATGTAACCAGCACTGCTGTTAAATTTTTATAAATCGACATGATTCACTTTTTGACTAAACTTGAGGATTCTTGGAAAAATAAAAGGGCAATGGTTTCTTGTTCATTGAAGTCAAATAGTTTCAAGCATGTATGGAAGCTGTCATAACCATAAGTAAATTAATCTTTTATTGAAATTACTTTTGAAAACTCTAGATTGACAAAATCAAGCAAAGAGACAGGTTTGGTTGAATGAAGATCTGGTGCTATGGACAAAATAACGGGAATGTATTATACCATAATGAACAAAAATTTTTAGAATAGAAACATACCACTTGAAAAAATCCAACTTTTTAAAAAGCTGCAAATCTTTGAATGGCTTCTCATTCATGAGCAACAACCCTTCAGCAGAACAAGGAATTGGAACACTGAGCCTTAGCCCTTCATTTGATACAGGGGCATCAGTCGTGCCTTTTTTTTCTTTTTTGTACAGGTGCATATTGAATATTAGGTAGAGATAAAAGCAGAACAAATATGACAGTTTCAGTTAAGAATAGAAGTTGATGCATTGCGCACTGGACCGATGCTGATATGACGGTAATCAGGTGTCAGACTTGTGCTGTGCTAGTAAAATCATTGGAGTCCTGTACGAAAATGGTATATAATGAAAAAATAACATATGAAACAGACTCTAAGTGCATATGAAATTTGCAGACACTGCAACAGCTACTATATAGCTTGCTATGCACAGCCAGGGTGCTTTGGGAGTACAAAACAGAGCAGATCAGTGCACCCAAAGCAGACTTGGGTGAATTTTGTAGCAACAGGTGATCAGGTAGGGTTTTTTTAATAAAAGATAAGAAAGATATTAGCTTAACATAGATGTTGTCATTAATTCTTTATTATTATTATTACTATTTTGCAGGATTTAAATTTTTTTCTTGTGCACAACAGACATTTCATCCCTCTGCCCTATAGTCTTGGATGTAATATCCTTATATGAAGAGCAGAGGCAAACAAAAAATATTAGGAAAGGTTCGTGGAGAGATGGACCAAGGGTATAGAGGCAAATACTGTAACTTTTAAGACCTGTACTTAAACTGGTAAAAAAAAAGTATTTCTAATACTGAAAAGAAATTGAGAGTCCTTGATCCTCTTCCTGTAGATGGTGTAGTCAAAGGCAGCTCATGGAAGAGCATAAAAGAGGAGAGAACAATGACCTGAAGCCACATTTGCACAGATCTTTGTGATAAGATTTCTGCCTTAATTTGTGCATGTAATTGCTCTGTGTCTGTTCCCCTTCAAGTCAACTGAAGCTCCTTCCAGAGTCTGATTCATCATCTCTTAAGATAGATCAGATAAATTAGCTAGAAAAAGAGCCTAAGGTAACTCACACTTAGGTTTCTAATTTTTGAGCAGCTGAACCTCACTTTATGCTGCCAGAGAAGTAAGATCACAGAGTACATGCTTTGCAATTGTCATGCTGAGCTATTTGCCTTCTTTCCTGTAACCTCTAATCCTGCTCTAATGAAACAACCCTCATGAGAATGATTTTTCAGAGCTGAATTACACTATAAGGACTTTATTTTTACCTCCATCTATCTTTCCCTCACTTTCAGCACCTCTATTTTCTTCTTCTTGAAATCTTTTCAATATCTGCTCCCAGGCCTCTGTTCTTTTCTGATTCTCTGCTTCTTTATTTCCCTTCCAATATACTAGTTTTAGCTGAAGCCCCTCTAGGGTCTGTCCTAGTCCATTCCCTCCTTCCACTATGCTGTACCTCGGGGTAATCTCATCCAACAGCAACCTAATTTACTATTTTTTATACTGGGAAGGTATGTAATTTACTATCAGTACCAATCCTGTTTCCTTCCACTCAAAACCTTGTTTCTCTGATACCTCTAGGTTACCTGTTCTTAAATTTATCTGCAAAATCTTTATTACCTTTTCTGTAGCATTTTGAACAGCAGCACCATCTTTCCCATCAGAAGGTCTTGTATGAACTGCAGATATTAGTCTCCATTTGGAATTTCCTCCAGATTACACCCAAGTATTGTAGACTAATTGTATGTTATATCAAATATACATCTTTTTCCTGCATTGACATGCTTTTAGCCAGGTTCCTAGCATCATATGTCATCTTTTTCTGGCGTTCACCAATACAATCTTGCTTTTGTTCAGCAATCTTGCTAATGTTTCCAGAATGTAGTAAAGATTGTTCTTTCAACCTGTTGGTTTGAGTTTTTTTAATTTCCCTTTGCAGTCCTCCATTCGATCCCATTTTCTATTAAATTAAATATAAACTTTCCGTTACCTTCACAGCTTATCCCCTTCTCTTATCAGGCAACTTCAAGCATGCAACTGGCTTACAACCAGTCTCCATCCTTGGTCTGCCCCTGATTCTTCGTAGGCATATCCTGTAATAAACCTCTTTCAAATCTGCTAAAGTGATGTTCACAAAGTAACAGCAAAATTGGCATCATCAGTGCAATTCATGTTCTGCATATTTCTATTGCCTATTATGCTTATCAGTTTTTGATTTACTCCTTGTGAACAACAGCTTCTCTCCGTTCTCCTATTATGCTCAGTCTATATGCTTTCCTTTGCCCTGTTTTTTTCCTCACAGTCTCTTTTTTTTACAACAGGGTCTTGATTTATGTCTAGAGTTCATGGTAGTAATAGTAATTAAAAGAAAGAAAAACAAGGCACAACTGCAGGATTTGATGTAATATAAATCGATATACTGTTAACAGGGCAGGATTTATTGCAGGAAGTCCTATAAACTGATTTGTATTTATTTTACATAAAAACTTACAATTGTGTGCTTTTGATGGCCAAGGAATATTTAAATGGTATTAAAATATTGTAGTTTCATGTTTCTCAATTTAAAAAATCTGTTGAAAAATTTTACTGCCAGGAAAAATAAAATAATGCAAAAATGTGGGTATGCAGATCCATAATCTTGAAAATGAGCATATAAGGTTAGAAGTGGTCATGTGTTCCTTTGAACATGGTATTTTGATGAACGTTACAAATTTATCACATCTCTCATAGCTCCTGAAGGGACAGTATCCACTTAGGCTGGTTGATAGTGGATTCATAATTTTATTCTATATAGCTCAGCTGTGTTGTGTTATATTATTAGTCACTTTAAGCTTTCAGGAGATTTCTGTGTGCTTTAATATATAGTGCAGCAAGAACTCCTTCAGTCAAGAGAAGAGTTATTTCTGAATTACCATTCTCCAATAACAGAATTCAGCAACCATGCTTATTAAATCAAAACTTTAGAAAAGAAAGCGTAAAACCAATAGTCCATATAGATGAGAAATATGTTTCTCAAGATTTGAATTGCTCAGATGTGAAAATCAGTGCAAGCTATACAATCACTCTTACATTGTGCTTATAAAGGGATTTTCATAACAATATGATCTTACCAATTGCATGTTTTATTTCTTCAGGGTAGCAGTACTGGCTAATTTAAAATCATTTGTAGAAGATGAAGATATAAATCCAGAAATCTTACATTTTGTGAAAAAAGGGAAGGATTACATAACTGAAGCTGCTTTTTTACAGTCATGGGCTACTTCATCAAATTAGTGAGGTTTCTTTCACCCCTCAAAATTTGGGCAGGAAACTGTCAGACTAATTTGAAGTTTTGTCACATAAGCCTGTGGGATTTAGATACCCAGATCATAGTTTGATCATTTCTTGGAATGGACAAACTGTTTTCTCTGCATCTGATTTAAAAGCGTAATTCAACTTTCAATTTTCTTTTTTTGTTTTTTTTGTTTTTTTTTTTTTTTCTAGTTCGAAACAGATAGATTCCTACAGATGACATCTCCTTGCTGTATTAGCTTTTGATTAGAATTCCTTCTTTCCCACTACTTTGTTTTTCACAGACATTTTCAATACTCATGAAAAGCCACTTTGCTTTTGGAGTCAAGCTGTCAAAAAACAGAACTCAGATGGTCTTGAAAGAAGGCAAAGCAAACTAATTCATTTATTCTACAAAATGCCTATGAACAATAATTCTAGCAGATGCAAACTGAAAAATCTAATGGGCTATGAAGTCAGGCAATTCTCCAAATCTAGGAAAAAAGCAACTGATTTAGTCATGCTCTAAATAAAGTCTTACAAACTATTTTAAGCATTTATTTTAATAAGTGTCTTTTTATATACTATATTTATGCTATAGGCGTGTTCACATAAAGTCATATCTCACAGTCAGAATATTGCAATGTCTAATTCAATATATTAGAAAACAAGATGTCAATGAAGTAACTCTTGTCATCTCCTTACTGCATTGTTTGGTAGCTACAGCTAAATTCTCTGCTACAGTCATTTTGCTTGCCCATCTGAAGATGTCTTTGCACTTATCCCTCTCTGATAGCTGAGAATTCCTTAAAAAAGAGATGTGCAGCTGCATTCTCTAGGGAAAAATTATCAATTTTAAATTCATGTGCTAAAAATTAAAGGTCCTTATTGATAGTGTATGTACAATATATGATTCTAGATTGCCATTTTCTAACATATCTTATCATTACAAGCACTTTATAGCAATTGCAGTTACTCATCCATCTAAAGGTTCATAATGAGCTAGCAACAAAATGCAAGGAAACAGTGTGTGTGATAAAGGCTATGTTCTTGCAGACACCCTATTCCCGCATGCCTGTTTGCTTCCTGCATCCCCCAGCTCCATGCCCTCAGTCTCCACAGCTGCAGGCTGGTCCACAAAAGATGCTCCTCCTGAGAGAAGCCCTTGTCAGGGAGTTGGGAAGATACCTGGAGCCACTGGCTTTGTGGAAAATCAATCCCTAGCCCTCTTTTATTCCACAAACCAGAGAGCTCAAGTGATTGCCCGTCTGCTCTTGTAGCAGAGCTGATCAGCTTCGCAGGGGCAGGGAACATTTTCAGTAAGCGTGTCGTGGTATAAGGTGGAAATGGGGAAAGCAGATAAAGTGTTGAGAACTGCAGGGACAGTAGTTTTGCCCTGTTGAATCATAAACGATTTAAGAGGCTTCACATATACTCTGTATTTTTCTACTGCTGTGGGCCTGTGAAACACCGGGAATACGACCTGTCCCTTCACTGACACATTAGCCCATTGCAAATAGTAATGAGCAAATGTGTTGGGAGGAATATTCCAAGCAAATATAAAAATAGAGGTCTTACATTTGGAGTAGGTTGTTTGCTTTAAAGAGGCTTCAGATTTAATTAATTCCAATACCCTGAAAGCAGGCTGGAAATCACAAAACATTGACTTTGGTATGTTTTGTGTGTTTAGTCTGCCTGAGGCTTACGCCTGGGGTTTTTAAAGATGCATGGAAATGTTAAACCACAAACCAGTGAAAGCAGTGAAAAGGTAATGCTAAAGAACGTATGTGCTCTGTCTTTTTCTTTCCCAATGAAAGAGGTGTTTTAAATTGAACTGTCCATACTTGAGTTCTGTAATTCTTACATAACAACTAACCACTACTAACAACACTGAATATTCAAGGACATCCCTCTACTTTGAGGACTAGGTTGGGTAGTTTTAAGCTTAGATTGTTCATATTTTATAGAGCAAATGTTATAGAGAAAAAAGTAACCAAAACAAAAGAACAAACACCCAGCCTTAATTCAAATGGATTCTTCTGAATCCCTTTTAGAGTTATAATTTTTCTTCTTTGTAAGGAAAACATTTTAATCCAAAATGTTTCTTTTTTTTCAGTTAATTTAAAATTAATTTCTAAACAAACAAACAAAAAACCCCACAAACAACCCTATGCTAAGATGCAGAAGGCAACCCCAAAATTTAGAATTTTCTAAAATTTTTCCATATTGCACTTGGACTATTAGTATTATTTACTGAACTGCGTGCATAAAAATTATGAACCTATTGAAAATTATTCACAGACTTACCTCCTAATGAAAAAGTAATTTTTTGAGTTTTGTACAAGGGTATATATAAAAGGAGGCTAATGTAATGTTTCTACCAGCTATCTTGCCCAGAGATGAAGCAATCATGGGAAGTGAAACCATTTTAAGGAGGAATTATCACATTTGCTATACGTTCCATAAGAATAAAGACAACTCCCTTTCTGACATTGCCCTGCTAGATGACAGTATATTACACGACCCTGAAATGCTGTGACTATTAAACTCTACAATCCTATTCTTACAGGTCACTGGAAACCCTTTGAGATGTTTTGTTATATTTCAGCCACAGATAAATGAAGCAGAAAATGACTGTGTTAGAGACTTGTCAATTAAAGAAGAAAAAAATCTGCTTTACCTTTTCTGCTCTTGTTTTGACAGATTTATTTTTGTTTCTCTAATAGAGGATTTTTTTTTTTCAGAATTTAAAAGACTGAAGAGAAAGCTTATATGTGGAAATGAAACCCTCAGTTTTGAACAAGGGAATAGAATTTCTGCTTAGTACAAGCATGTGAGATTTGCTAAAATAGTTTTTCACTCCTCTCAGTGGTAGTGTTTTACCTCTAAATTGTGTTGCCTAATGCATTAAGGAGTAAGGTACATGTGCTCTGTGCAATTGCTTTGAATCTTTGACATACAAGTAAGCATTTTAAAAAATGTACCTTGGGCCAATATCTATCCGCTGCTTATCTTATCAGGACATGCACAGTACTAAACTACAATCCACACATGAACTGCAAACAAAAAATACTTGTACAGATGGATAAAGAGTCTCCTCTCCTCTCCTCTCCTCTCCTCTCCTCTCCTCTCCTCTCCTCTCCTCTCCTC